>NC_134905.1:10554713-10769713 GCF_041734735.1 Babylonia areolata | reverse complement strand
AACAGGATCGCCAGACGTACTGGTGAGGGTCAGGTGCCCAGCATCCACTCACCTGGAGATACTGGGGTGACATGGCCACGGGTGGGCAAAGGAGAGCTACTCCATCCCCCATCCCCCAAAGTGAGGGCTTTCACCCCAATGAGGAAGGTGGGAGGGGGCTAAACATGGAAGGAAGGAATGAAGATAACAACACCTCCAATGAGAGCTTTCTCAGCGCACTGCTTGAGCTAAAAGGCAGACATAAATCCCCTTGTAAGTGTCCAGCCGCACCTCAACACTACCCACAGTGGAGCTGCAACTCCCCATGAATCCCCCCTCCCTCTGGGATAATTTGGGAGGTGGTGCCCAACCCTGTTTCCCCTTGGTCCCCTTCCTGACTGATTTTTAGGGCCAAACGCCCCCTCCGTGATCTGCATCCAAAGACACACTGCTGTGGTCCAACCCTGGAGAAACCATGGGCTCCAGTCCTGGGACAGGCTCCCGAAAAAGACCTAACCCAGCCTCACGTTTCTGACCATCACAGGATGGCATGAGCAAATATATCACTCAAGATGTTAAATGTCTGTTTTGAAAACTCTGATTACTTTTAAACTATTTCTCTTTCTTTTTTCTCCTCGAAGATTTGGCTTAATAAAGTAATAAAGAATGCTTTGCTTTTTCTTTTCTTTTCTTTTTTTTTTTTTTTTTTTTTTTTTGAGATATAAACTTCAAACTGGAAAAAGAACTAAAAACCCAGAAGAAAAATTAGTTTTAATTTTTTTTTTAAATAAAAACTAACACCCTCCAAACACCGCAATGATGCTTCTTCATATCTTGCTGACCACTACTCAAGGCTCTTCAACAAATTCATGACAAATCATGAGAGAAATAGAAACAAATCTCTCCACACTCTCAACAAAACTGCAGTGACCCTCAACCTTATCTTGCTGAACATTACTGAAGGCTTTCCACAACTCTGAAAACATAATCAACAGGACCGAACAGCTCGCACACCCACAAAATACTCAAAACACACTCACTCACTTCACAGGAACAATTGACTCGCACACAAGCATGATACTCACAATGCTCTAACCCAGCAAATGACACTAAACCACTCACACACCAGCACAGACCCGCTAAACACAGCAAATAAGTCACACATAAACACACTGTACACATCCCTAAACACACCAAACAACACACACCAGCACAATGCACACACTCTTGAACACACCAAATAACTCACACACCAGCACAAACCCCTTAACACACCAAATAACTCACACACCAGCACAAACCCCTTAACACACCAAATAACTCACACACCAGCACAAACCCCTTAGCACACCAAGTAACTCACACACCAGCACAATGCACACACTATTGAACACACCAAATAACTCACACACCAGCACAAACCCCTTCACACACCAAACAACTCACACACCAGCACAAACCCCTTTACACACCAAATAACTCACACACCAGCACAAACCCCTTTACACACCAAACAACTCACACACCAGCACAAACCCCTTTACACACCAAACAACTCACACACCAGCACAAACCCCTTTACACACCAAATAACTCACACACCAGCACAAACCCCTTAACACACCAAACAACTCACACACCAGCACAAACCCCTTTACACACCAAATAACTCACACACCAGCACAAACCCCTTTACACACCAAATAACACACACCAGCACAAACCCCTTAACACACCAAATAACTCACACACCAGCACAAACCCCTTTACACACCAAATAACTCACACACCAGCACAAACCCCTTTACACAGCAAATAACTCACACACCAGCACAAACCCCTTTACACAGCAAATAACTCACACACCAGCACAAACCCCTTAACACACCAAATAACTCACACACCAGCACAAACCCCTTTACACACCAAAACAACTCACACAACAGTACAATGCACAGACAGTGAGACCCCTAAAAATACAAAAAAAAACTCATACCAGCACAATCCACAGACTCCTAAAAGCATCTAACAACTCACACACCAGCACTATGCACAGACCCCTTAACACACCTAACAACTCACACACCAGCACTGTGCACAGACCCCGTAACACACCTAACAACTCACACACCAGCACAGACCCCTTAACACACCTAACAACTCACACACCAGCACAGGCCCCTTAACACACCTAACAACTCACACACCAGCACTATGCACAGATCTCTTGACACATCTGACAACTCACACACCAGCACAGACCCCTTAACACACCTAACAACTCACACACCAGCACTATGCACAGATCCCTTGACACATCTAACAACTCACACACCAGCACTGTGCACAGACCCCTTAACACACCTAACAACTCACACACCAGCACTATGCACAGATCCCTTGACACATCTGACAACTCACACACCAGCACAGACCCCTTAACACACCTAACAACTCACACACCAGCACTATGCACAGACCCCTTAACACACCTAACAACTCACACACCAGCACTATGCACAGACCCCTTGACACACCTAACAACTCACACACCAGCACAGACCCCTTAACACACCTAACAACTCACACACCAGCACTATGCACAGACCCCTTGACACATCTAACAACTCACACACCAGCACAGACCCCTTAACACATCTAACAACTCACACACCAGCACAGACCCCTTAACACACCTAACAACTCACACACCAGCACTATGCACAGATCCCTTGACACATCTGACAACTCACACACCAGCACAGACCCCTTAACACACCTAACAACTCACACACCAGCACTATGCACAGATCCCTTGACACATCTGACAACTCACACACCAGCACAGACCCCTTAACACACCTAACAACTCACACACCAGCACTATGCACAGATCCCTTGACACATCTAACAACTCACACACCAGCACTATGCACAGATCCCTTGACACATCTAACAACTCACACACCAGCACTATGCGCAGACCCCTTAACACACCTAACAACTGAAACACCAGCACAGGCCTCTGAACACATCTAACAACTCTCACATAGGTACAGACCCCTAAACACACCAAACTACTAACACACCAGCACTATGCACAGACCCCTAGACACACCAAACAACTCACTCACCAGCCCAAATCCCTAACCACACCTTATAACTTACACACCAGCACAACACACAGACTCCTAGACACATGAAACTACTTCTTCACCAGCACAACGCAAAATCCCCTAAACACACCAAACCACTCACACACCAGCACAACACACAGACCCCTAAACACATCAATTCACTCACACACACATGCACAATACACTAACACCACCAAACAATTCACACACCAGCACAACGCTCACAATACACCAACCCAATAACACAGCAACTAACAAGTCACAAACCAAATAGTAATACACTGCAACTGACAATTCATACCACCCAACCTGACCCTCAGCAACTCATGCTCATCAAGGTACTAACCAGAACACACCAGCACCAAATGCCTGACACCCAATGTCCCCCCCCCCCCACCCCCCCCCCCCCCCCCGTCAAACAGACAGCAGCAGTGTCAGACAAGAGCATCAACCCACCAGCTAAAGCGCCGCAGCTGGAAGCCTGCGCCATGCCATGCACAACCCAGCAAGCTTCCATGAAAAAAGAAAGACATGCACAACCCTAGCCCTCTTCTCACCAATCATACGCTGCATGGGGAATTGTTTAACACCTTGTTCATGAGGGGTGGAGGAGGAGGGCACAGCCGGCAGAGGACGGGAGGCAGGGGAGGCTCCGGCATTGTGGTGCTGTACGATGTGCGACACTGCTGACGCTGGCTGGGGAGGGGGCAGCGGGTGGTGGTGGGGGGGCTGGAAGGGCTGGGGAGGGGGCGGCTGATGGTAGGGCTGGTGGTGATGGTGGGAGGAGGAGAGGGGTCGTGGTGACTGGCCATGCTGGGACTGACGTTGTTGCTGCTGCTGTTGGCGTGAAGACTCCTGCCGCTTGGCTTCCCGTTCCTGGATCTGCTGGAAGTTGCGCTTCAGGGTGCTCTCCCCTGGGATCTGCAGGATGGAGCTGTGGAGGAGGATGGGCAGTTATCAGCATCATCCATACAACATTGTGATCTGTCCCTAACCATGCTCATCAGGATCAGATGCACTGACACACACACTTAACATTAACATACTTCTCAACAAACCCATTACTTATCACAATAAAAGGACAGGTAGGCGCAAGATTTCATATTCGCAATCCCTGGTATGTTCCTGCTCATGTCACCAAAACAATACCACAGAAGATGTTTAATATCACTTAAAGTGGAAGACGTTAAACTGAAGACTACTACAGAAGATGAGTGAGAACTCAAAATAAGCAGACTTGAATAAATGCTGCTGCTAGAGATGAATAAAAAATGTTGCCCAATACAAAGATCAAGCAACTACCTCCAGAACAGATGACAGGCACTTTAACAAATGCACCACCTGTCACTTTACTGTTAAAACAAAAATACATAGCAAAAAAAGAAAAGAAAAAAAGAAAGAAAAGAAAAAAAAAGAAGTTGAAAACAACCAGCAAAGAACTGAAATGCAAAAAACTGCTAATTTCATTCTTTTTTTTTCTTTTGTAGAGGCGGCAGGGTCCATTGCATCACCATTATAAGTTCACCCTTGCCAATGCAACACCACAACACTGAAATCAATGTTCCACATTCACTATTACCATATACACACCTATCAGATCAAGATTTTGACCCCTATTTCAAAAAACACCAAATCAACATAATAAACATACTGCACAATTTCAGGAAATAGTTAAAACAGGGTGCAATCAAGAGCACTGTGTAGTACTCACTAAAAATAATTGAATCTTTTCAAATAAATAGTGCTCATGATTAGAGCACCTTGCAGAACAAAATACGAGCAGGGACTCTTTACATATGAAATAAATGAATAAAAAAGATATTAAACAAAACAGAAACAGAATTCTCACCTAGGTTCTCCAGGCATCGTGCTCTCATCTTCTTCTTCATTATCGCTCCCTTCATATTCATACTCAGTTTCATGATCCTCTCCTGAAAATGAAACTACACACTGTCATCATCACTTCTTGGCCATCACCTTCTGAGCGAAGTTTTGTGCTAATGTAACATGGAAATTTATCTTCATCAAATTATGTTTAGTGTTACATACTTTGGTCTACTTGTGATGAGGTGTCTGTGCAATACCCACAGGGGTTTGATTCCATCTTGTGCAAAATATTGATCAGTGAAGGATGGCTGAAAAGAAAAGCTACCTCCCTTTCTCTAATTACCTCCCTTTTGTGGAGTGATGGTCTAGAGGTTAACACGTCCGCCTAGGAAGCGAGAGAATCTGAGCGCGCTGGTTCGAATCATGGCTCTCCCCCTCCACTAGACCTTGAGTTGTGGTCTGGATGCTAGTCATCTGGATCAGACAATAAACTGAAGTCCCGTGTGCACGTAAAAGAACCCACGGCAACAAAATGGTTGTTCCTGGCAAAATTATGTACAAAAATATACTTCGATAGGAAAAACAAATATAACTGCACGCAGGAAAATATACAAAAATATGGTTGGCACTGTAGTGTAGCGACGCGCTCTCCCTGGGGAGAGCAACCCGAATTTCACACAGAGAAATCTGTTGTGATAAAAAGAGAAATACAAACACAATTGTCTGATTTTAAATTCAGCTTTGGAGGCTCTGCAGAATTTGATGTACAGGACTGCCACCATCTGTTTATCTTCTACATTCACATCTTAAAAAAAAAAAAAAGAAGCGATCTACATCTACAAGTTGTCCATATAAACTTGTTTTTGCTACGCCTTTAAAAAGAAAATTTCCTTGTAGATGGAAAATTATCTTAACAGCTGGCAATCTAACATCAAGTTGACACGGCCTGTTTGTCCTGTACATTCAATCGGAGATTCTTGAGTGAAAGCAGAGTAGGTTTGAGCTAAAGTGACACAACTGATCTCATCCTAAAGAATGAAGTCATCAATAAAAAATAATGATAAAGACATTTAATTTAATTCAATCATCTTTATTTTTCCTTTATTACTTCCAATATTTTTATCAATCTGGAACAAAAATTCTGGAGTCTATGCCACATACATAGATGCCAACCTCAAAATCTTACCATCAGGAACTGATAAGTAAAACTCCGAAACAAACTGAAACTTTTAAGAAATTTCTCAGCCAACAAACAAGGAAAAAGACTACAGTACGTAAAAAATTCAGGCCTGTTTAAACTGATCCTGTATTACTACCATCTCTACGCTCTGCAAGATCATCAATATAATCCACAAAATGCAGATTGGTGATACTGATGGTCTTGCAGGGAGTAGAGATGGCAAGAACAACAAAGCAGCCTCTACATTTCACATGGAATATAGCACCAAACAGACAAATCTCATGACCAACAGCACCCTAGGTATCACTTCAAACAACCAAGTTAGTGAGACAACTTTAAAAACAGTGATGACATTCATGTATCTTGGCTCCATAACCTGAGATGAAGGCTCAAAACCCAAGATCGTGGCAAGGATTGCAAAAACAGCAGCTGCAATAGCAAGACTCAAAACCATCTGGAGAAACAAGAACATCAGTCTGTGCACAAAGATCCACCTACTGTGGTCCGGTGCTCAAATGGTTAGAGTGCTAGATTCTCACCTAAGTATCCTGCATTTAATCACCGTTTCAGTGCACCATGGTGGGTTAAGGGTGGAGATTTTTCCAATTTCCAAGGTCAACATATGTGCAGACAATGCTAGTGCCTGAACCCCCTACATATGTATACGCATGAAGAAGATCAAATACACACATTAAATACACACATTAAATTTTATCAATGTCAGCATTTGGTGGGTTTTGGAAATGAACATACACAGCATGCACACCCCTGAAAACAGAATATGGCTGCCTACATAGCCGGGTAAAAAAAACAACAACTGGTCATACACATAAGAGGCTACTTGTCTATGCGAGTGTGTGTGCATGCTTGACAAACCTAACTGAATGACACAGGAAACAAATGATGAGGTGCTTGTGAAGCGCTTCAGTTTGGTCTCTTGACCAAGGATAGGTGCAACAAACATATCCATATCCATCCATTCATCCATCCATCCTTGTGTAAGCAGTCCTCCTCTTTGCCTGTGAAACTTGGATGCTCTGAGCAGAATGCAAAGAAAGATCCTGGCAACTGAAATGAGATCCTATAGTAAGGTCTTGGGCATCCACCATACAGATCATGTGACAGAGAGGTGGGTAGCATGATCAAACAAGCAATAGGACCTCATGATGACCTCCTCATAGTTATGAAATGGAAAATAAAGTGGTATGGACATGTTCCCCCCTCAAAAGGACGTGCAAAGACCATCTTGCCAGGGGCAGTCAGAGGAAGCCACAGAGGAGGAAGGCAGAGAGAGAGGTGGAGAGACACTATCCAACAATGGACAGGAATTAATCTGAAGGAATCCCAGAGAGCAGCGCTGGACACAGACAGGTTGGGTCAAGTGGTGACGTTGTCTTCACATCAATAGAAGTCAAGGGATAGGTGACGATGAAGTTGAATGTATTACTACATTGCCCCCAACTTCTCCTCTCCTCACCTTTCCTGTTCTTCTTGTGTCTGTCAATGTGGTCCTTGAGCTGGATGCGGGTCTGTCTTTCTGTGGGCTGGTCACGGATGAAGGGGTGTTTCAGCAGCTGCTCTGTGTTAGGGCGAGCCGTGTAGTCCTTGATCAGGCATGACTCCACAAAGTTATGTAGCTTGCTCGACCTGTACACACACCCACGTACTTGATTTACTCAGCTTTAGCTTATATTTTATCTTATTGTTTGCATGCATCAAACATTAAATTTTTGTACCTGTGAATAGACAATAGGAAAAGAAATAACATTGCAGAAAGGAAAAAAAAAAAAGGGTGGCACTCTCAGTGTAGCGACGCGCTCTCCCTTGGGAGAGCAGCCCAAATTTCACATGGAGAAATCTGTTGTGACAAAAAGAGTAATGCAATAAAATAAACCAGTCTTAACTCACTCGCTGCCATTGTCCGCATATGTGGATGTCGTCGGACAAAGCATTCGAAGCCAATGTCCGCATATACGGATTTGGATTTTGAAAAGTCGCGCTGTTGGATTGACCTGTCGGATACGAAACTCAAAAGCAGAACTAATTCTTAAGTTATCTCTGGCCAACTTTTCATTCACACACACTGCGTGTGTGTAGTGACACGCTCGTTAGCAGACGACAACGAAGCATACCCTCGGTCAGCTCTGCAAGTTGTTTGACAAGATGGCGTCGCGTCGAAGTGTTCGACACGGTAGGAGAGGTCAAACGCAACACAGCGTTGAAGCTACTTTGGAAATGATCCAAACTGAAGGCTCCAATGTTGAAGGAGATAATGTTGATTCATCAGACAGTGACAAAAAGAACCATATCCCGATGAACTAGAAATAGATTCAGCCGCTGAAGAGGGTGTTTACAGTGGAGAGGAAAGTGAGTCCTGACCATGTGCCAGCTGACCGACACTGACAACAAAATCACTGAGGAAACGGACGTCTTTGCTGGTGTTTTTACCAGTGATTGGACTGAAAATGGGGAGTGTGTATTATATATATATATATATATATATATATATATATATATATATATATATATATATATATATATGTGTGTGTGTGTGTGTGTGTGTGTGTGTGTGAAAGAAAACAATGTCACATGCTCAGGTGTACAACTCTGTGTGTGTGTGTGTGTGTGTGTGTGTGTGTGTGTGTGATTGCATGCATATGTTTACTTATTTTCTGTTTTACAATAACATGGAGTTTATTTGTAGAACAAGGTGCTACAGAAATGGCAGTAATAGTACTAATACTGATGATACTGTCATTATTGCTTGTAATATTGTAAAAAAAAATAATAAAAAATAAAAATCTAAGGTGGTTTTCTTTGACTACATGTAAAAAAAACTTACCACATTATGCTTCCATTCACATAAATATTTAGAATAAACAAGAGAATAAGCAAACAAATAATGTAAACAACAATAAGAAGAAAGAGTCAGTCCTGCATGATCATTTGTGTGTGTGTATGGTTGCAGGTCATGTTGCTGTGCTGAAGTGGCAAGACAAAAAGCCAGTTCATGTGCTGACAACAGTCATGCTGCCAACTACCATGGTCAGTGTGACAACACGACACCGTCCTTAAAGACAGAAGCCAGCTGCAGTACATGACTACATAAACAACATGGCTGGAGTGGATATGAGTGACCAGCTACTGCAAGTGCAAGGTCTGTGAAGACCTGTTCAAGCGCCACAACACACCAAGACACCAAACTGCCAACTGGTGTCCAAAATGTGGAGTTCCACTGTGTGTGAAGCTGTGCCCAGGACTCAACATCACCTGCCATGAGCTTTTTCACTCCAGACAAGACTACTGTCAGTGATAATACATCAAGTTTTTGTGTACAGTAAACTCCTTTTTTTATGTAGAGACAATATTTTGTGTGTGTGCGTGAATTTCAACTTTCTCCACCATCTGGTCATACTTCATTGCATGTACTAGGTCTTCAGTTCCTCAAATAGTGTTAGGATGTGATGTGGAACATTTGTAAGCTGTTCAAGGACACTTGGTATACCTTTCTGATGGGTGCAAAAATGCTACAAAATACACAAAAAATGGATACCATGATCAACAACAAGATGGTGAGTAAATAATTTAATTTTCTGCACAAGTATGGAACAACATAAACTGAATACACATACTAAATTTCAATTGTCGGGTGTTTATTTGTCTTTTTGAGAATTTTTCCCCATCCTATACAAACCCTGGGTTTTCTGGGATTTGCAAGGGCAAAGACTCTTGGCATGGAGTGAGTTAAAGGTCCAGTCAACATTCCAGAGTTGCAGTATGTGCAATCAAAATGATTCAGGATATTGGTTGCAATCATACATAAATGCAAAATGGCCAAGTGAGACCACAAAGTGCACATTTTATTTGCTTTCTCTGTCAAAAGTACCATACTGATCAGCTTCATATTAAACTTACTTGATCTTTGGCACTTAAAACTAGATTTTAATTGAAGTTTTGAGCAATGAACACTCCCCAAATTAGATTATTTAGTGTTAATTAAGCCTTTCACTTCTGACCAAGGATGTATCTGCAGTTTAGGGGTAAATGCATAATCACGTGTCCAGCCACTTTTTTCCTTTTTTTTCTCATGCTTACCTCCCTTGGAAATGGTGACTGCCTTGATGAGTGTTCGAAGCAATTTCTCAGCAAGTTTTGGCTTGATTCTGATGAGTTTTCTTCCTTTTTTTTCTTTCTTTTTTTATTTTATTTTACATTTTATGAAGCAGAAAGCTGTTGAGCATGTCTACATGGCTGCCAGAACATACAGTACAGAAGAGGTGGCTAGAATTTTTTTTTATTTTCCACACCGCATCAATAATAGCAATAGAAATAAATTAAAGCAATGATGTTGTTGATCAACTGAAGTGATTCTGGTTATCCTGATGATGATTACATGCTACAAGGTACATCAACAGGAAGGGGGTGGGGTTGTGTCAGAAGTGGGTGTAGAAAAACTAAATATTCTTGCTTGAAACCTTCATTTTAGGGTTTTCTACTATGAAACCCTCAAGATGAAAGCTTCAAGCCAAAATATTATTTACAGTGAGTGTTGTATTATTGTGCCGATAGTGTGTCTGGGTGAATGTGAGTGGTTGTGTACAGTGTATATGTTTAAAACAACATGATAGTGCAGGAAACAACATACCTACACTTGGTTGTTGAGTCTAATACACTTGCTAATATTTTAGCGCTATTTTCACCATTAAAATAAACAAACTTGAATTTTCGTCTCTTTTTTTTCTTCAAAATATTCTGTGCATTATTTCCTACAAATCCGAGTTATCTTCCCCTGATTGGTTGTTATCTCATCTTGTCAATACTGTGGTTATGATAATCATATTCTCCATTCATTTTCCTTCAAGAAAACACACACACACACACACACACACACACACACACACACACACATGTTTACATATCTTTGAGCATAACTTTAATTTATGTGATTTTTTTTTTCGTGGTTGGTAATTATTTTGCAAAAATCACAAATATTTCCATAAGTGAAAGGGTTAATCAGCTAGTGACCCACTGCTGATCCATGTAACAAAACTGTGCTGATTTCATTATTTTCTTATACAGTCAAAAGATTGAAGCCTTGAGATGTCTGACCAACTGTGCATTGCATTACTCTGAGGTCAATGTCACACTCTGCACTGAACAATTTCACCAGGTATAAATACTAGCTAAATCATTGTTTCTAGGTACAACATACATTTCAATATCCAGCAAAAACACAGGACCCTGCAACACTGTGTGACTTGGTGAGACTGCAAACACGGCTATTATTTTCATTCAATGATAGTATCATAGTAATCAAATCAATATTTGAAGGTGCAACATAAACTCTAATAACAAGCCCCAAAGCAGGACTCTACAAAGTTATCACTTGGTAGACCTGATCACATTCCCACAATCAAATATCATTTCATGGCACTCTATTAGATGATTTTAAGATACCACATGAACTCCAATATCCAACCCAAAAGCAGGACCCTACAGACTTGTGTAGTTTGCTGGATCTGATGAAAAAAACACTGTCAGGTATTTTTTCAGGGTAGTGTTATCTGTATTTTGCTTTTCCAAGATATTTAGTGTGATGAAAATTACTTTTTCAAGGTGCAACATAAATTCCAACATCCAGCTCCAAAGCAGGACTCTGACACATCCATGCTGAATGGTTGGTAGCATTATGTTGCCTTTTTTTCTTTTTCTTTTTTTTTATTGTGGTAGTATTTGATGCTATATAAACCACTTGTTCAAGGTAGTACTGTAAATATGTGTCAATCAATTAATACTTCAAAGTAGTAATTCCCAAATCATTTTCAAGTAATATTATGTGTAATTTAATTACTATTTAAAAGCAGTATATACATTCTAATTCATGTACATACACTCACATTTTCAAATCAATAACATATTTAAACAAGAGAGGCAAGGCCTTCAAGACACACTTGTGATACACTTAAATTTTTTTTTTTTTTTTTAAAGTCTAATCGTTAAAATGTGTTCTGTATTTGTTATTATAAAGCTTCAGGTTAAAAGAAAAAGAAAGAAAAAAAGTCCTAACGGCAGATTCGAACTCCGCGTATTCAGGTGAGAAGAAACTGTCTCACCCATTACACTATCGTGGCTCCTTAACTAACGTTCAAAAATATAATATTTAAACATGCTTTTTTAAAGGGCGATAAATCGACTGCGGTATTCGCGGTGAGAACGCTGTTTAAATCATATTATTCTGGTGTATCTTGGGCATTCAAAAAATCTTTAAGGGCAATTAAAAATTCTTTTTAAGTCCACAGTAAAGGAGACGTGGCTATCGCCACAATCACACTGCAACATTTAGCCGTTTTCTCTGGATCTAGACAGATGTACAAGTTTCAGTAAGTTACACCCGGTTGACACGGTCGATTCAATTTCTCTTTTATGTTCTTTCTAGTTTTATAGTTTTAAAGTTGATATGAAAATTGAGTATTTTGTTAAACTAATAACACGTAGAGCCAAGTACAAGTACTTCTAAACGTCTTATGAAGTGAAAAGGACTTCATTTTGAGAAAAATCAAGACTGGAAATTTTTACGTTTCATCAATTCAAGGGTATTAACTCATATGGTTTATTATTTTTAAATGTGAATTCCGACTGATTCTGTGGATATTTTTATGGCAGTCTGGGGCATAATCCAGTAAGTGATGAGGCGTTCACAAATCTTTCTTTGAATAAATATTCAACGGTCTCCTTCTCCAACTTTCCATCACATGTTATCGTGTATTGTCCATTGAATAATTATAGGATTGAAAGGGCAGGTCAACAACTTGAAACAACATGGCGTCGTTCGCGTTCGCGAAGAATATGAGCATGCGCTTTGAATGTGTATAAATATGTGTACGCAACTGATTCTTGCCCATGACCTTCAGGGCTCAGCCAATAGATCTATAAAGTCTACTTGTCATATTGATTTTATTATTTTCCAAAAAAGACCACTTGGGCGAATGAACATAGTGAAAGCCCTGTACACTGAGAGTAAAACACACATGCTTTTTAAGTATTGAGTATAATTTCAAAATGTAATGTTTAAGATGAGAAAGATCAGTTTAAAGCAAATTAAGTCCCCAAGTATTAATTACAGATTAATTTCCCTTTTTTACTATCTGCCCCAAAACATATGCAAAATAAATATAACTTCCATGCTTAGCAAAAGAAGTTCCTGTTTGAACAAAAAATGATAATAATGACTGCTCTTGTTGTTGTGTCAGAATATCATATCAAAGTGCCAAGTTTAGTGAATTAAAAAAATATAAATATAACAGTAAATGCAGTTTGCATATAATCTGGCTTCTTTTTTTAATTTTTTTGTGCCCAGTCCAGAGGTGCAATATTGTTTTAAACAAGATAAGAACTGAATTTTTCCTATTTTTATGCCTAATTTGGTGTCAACTGACAAAGTATTTACAGAGAAAATGGCAATGTTAAAGTTTACCACAGACACACAGACACAACCGAACACCGGGTTAAAACATAGACTCACTTTGTTTACACAAGTGAGTCAAAAATCTATGACAAATGATGGCAGACAAGACCCAATGTAATCATTCATTCAAGACTTGTACGCACACATCTCCAATGAAAAAAAATTGGCCAGTGACCACTGAACCATTTTGGCATCCACTACATACATAGGGTATATGTTTTGTTAGCTAGGTGATGCAGACTAAGGCCCACTTACCATTTTGTGGGATTTTTCAGCCGAGGTGGTGGATTTCTGGGTATAAGGAAGAGGGCTCGCATAGGGTGCATATCACAGAGGGCTGGAAACCAAGTACACACATAACATAATTACAATGTGAATTCTTTTTTATGTTATGAAGCACCCTACAAACATGTCCACGCATAAGCATGCCCCCACACACCCATACTCACACACACAAACACACATGCACACTCTCGCCCACATTCACACATATTTGCATGTCCACCCGAAATGCCAAGAAACAGAAGGACCTATTCACCCATTTCTGGAATGTATGGGATGCCTTCATGAGGGCTCTTCAAGATCACTACATTCCAGGCCCTCTGCTCACAACTGATGAGTAGCTTGTGCCACTCAAGGGATGGTGTAGTTTCCTCCATTACCTACCATCCAAACCCGACAGGTATAGTATAAAAGTGTTTTGGGTGGCTGAGCGCAATTTTTTCTTTGCTCAGTATCCCTTACCTGGGTCCACCAGCTGGTCGAGAGAGACAAGTAAATCTTGACCTAAACATAGCCGCTGAGCTGGCTGGTGCAGTCCACCCTTCAGAAGTGGAAGAAATGTCACATGTGACAATTATTTCACGGATTTCACATCAGCCAATATGCTACTGAAGAATGGCCTGACAATGGTGGGTACTGTGCAAGGAAACAAATGGTTCTTGCCAAATTCTTTCAAGACAGGGAGGAGACTCACACTGCACGACAGTAAGTTTGCATACAATGCAGGTGGCACTGTTGTCAACTACCAAAGCAAACATAGAAAGAACGTCACTGTTCTGAGTACAACGACAACCCCAATAGGAAGCCAGAAATGGTTCTTTTCTACAACTCCACAAAGGCAGCTCTTGACACCAAGGACAAAATGGCTCACGCTTACACTGTGAAACAGAGGACAAAGCGATGGCCAATGGTCATGTTTTCAAACATCATTGACTTGGCCACTATTGCTGCTCGTGCAGTTGGAGCATCAAGTTTCCCAATCACCCTCTGTCAAACAAAGATGGGCATTCTGTTTTTATCCAAAGCATCAGTGTACAACTAGTGGTGATGCCGAAAAGTCTACTCAAGACAGTAGAGAAGGCCACCAAGCATCTAAAGCTCAAAGATCCGACACAGTCTCGTCACAGAACAAAAAAATATCACAGCCAGAGGCCGCAAAAAAATGTTCTACACCCACTGAAAGTACCAGTACATCTTGTTCTGCAAAAATCGAAAAAGCTATGCCTGTTCTGTGACTGGAGACTGGACAGAAAGATGCAGCATAGGTGCCACAAGTGTGAAGAGTACATCTGCCCAGATCACACGCACAAAGTATGCCCTGCATGCATCAAGGCAACAGCCACCAATCAGGAAAAGGCATCCTGAACTGTCAATTAGTTGGAGTTCTAGAACTGTGTTGTCAATTCACCACGACAGCCAGTCCCATAGCCTTGGCAGTCTCCATACTTGATGTTTTTCTGTCAGTCTGGCTTTCTATTTTAAGTCTGTCCACTCTAATGTTGCCTTCCAGTCGGTTTTGTCATCCGCCCCCTCCCTGAACTGTTTCCTGTTGCAGCATGTTTTGTTTCAAAGCCCAGAAATAGCAAGACCTCTGGAATACCTAGACATTCCACTTAACCCACGTTAGTATTATCTATAGTATAGTTTACAGTATTGTTATTTATTGAGCTTTTCGGACGTCAGGTAATGTTTTACAATGTTTTATGTGACGCACAATTTGTGTGATATCTTCTTAAGGGTGTGACGCGCTTTTGTGATTGTTGCTGATCGGGCAACTTTGTTACAATCCTATGTAAGGAGGAAAGGTGTGTGATCACCAATTAACTATGTGGAGTTCCAGTATTTTCCATGTGAGGAGGAAAGGTGTGTGATCACTATTACTGTGTGGATTTCCAGTCTTTTCCATGTGAGGTGGTGAGGTGTGTGATCACCATTAACAATGTGAAATTCCTGTATTTTCCATGTGAGGAGGTGAAGTGTGTGATCACCATTAACTATGTTGAGTTCCAGAATTTTCTACGTAAGGAGGAAACGTGTGTGATCACCATTAACTGTGCGGATTTCCATTATTTTCCATGTGAGGTGGTGAGGTGTGTAATCACCAT
This sequence comes from Babylonia areolata, assembly GCF_041734735.1. NCBI lineage: Eukaryota > Metazoa > Mollusca > Gastropoda > Neogastropoda > Buccinidae > Babylonia > Babylonia areolata. The sequence continues at coordinate 10,753,738 of NC_134905.1, read as the reverse complement.
TAACTATGTGGAATTCCAGTATTTTCCATGTGAGGAAGTGAGTGTGATCACCATTAACTGTGTGAAGTTCCAGTATTTTCTACATGAGGAGGAAAGGTGTGTGATCACCATTAACTGTGTGTGTGTGACCACCATTAACTGTGTGAAGTTCCAGTATTTTCTACATAAGGAGGAAAGGTGTGTGATCGCTATTAAATGTGTGTGTGACCACCATTAACTGTGTGAAGTTCCAGTATAATCTATGTTATGTGAGGTGGAAGGTGTGTGATCACCATTACCTGTATGAAGTTCCAGTATAATCTATGTGAGGTGGAAGGTGTGTGATCACCAATAACTGTGTGAAGTTCCAGTATAATCTATGTGAGGTGGAAGGTGTGTGATCACCAATAACTGTGTGAAGTTCCAGTATAATCTATGTTATGTGAGGTGGAAGGTGTGTGATCACCATTACCTGTATGAAGTTCCAGTATAATCTATGTGAGGTGGAAGGTGTGTGATCACCATTACCTGTATGAAGTTCCAGTATAATCTATGTGAGGTGGAAGGTGTGTGATCACCAATAACTGTGTGAAGTTCCAGTATAATCTATGTGAGGTGGAAGGTGTGTGATCACCAATAACTGTGTGAAGTTCCAGTATAATCTATGTGAGGTGGAAGGTGTGTGATCACCAATAACTGTGTGAAGTTCCAGTATAATCTATGTGAGGTGTAAGGTGTGTGATCACCATTAACTGTGTGAAGTTCCAGTATAATCTATGTGAGGTGGAAGGTATGTGATCACCATTAACTGTGTGAAGTTCCAGTATAATCTATGTGAGGTGGAAGGTGTGTGATCACCATTAACTGTGTGAAGTTCCAGTATAATCTATGTGAGGTGGAAGGTATGTGATCACCAATAACTGTGTGAAGTTCCAGTATAATCTATGTGAGGTGTAAGGTGTGTGACCACCATTAACTGTGTGAAGTTCCAGTACATTCTATGTGAGGTGGAAGGTGTGTGATCACGATTAACTGTGTGAAGTTCCAGTATTTTCTATGTGAGGTGGAAGGTGTGTGATCACCATTACCTGTATGAAGTTCTAGGTCAGGTCAGGTCATTAGATCTGCTACTGGTAACCTGTAATCCAGTACAACCTGTTCAGGGTCGGGTTGCCGGCGACTAAACCGGCACTCCCACCGCTCCCTTCCGGGACTGGTGAGGCGGGTGGCTAGACCCTTATGGAGATCCATAAAAGGGCGTTGGCTCAGGAGAGCCACCGACGGCCATCTAGCTCTACCGTGCTGTGTGCATGCCACACGCAGTTGGCCCCCGGGGTGTGTCTACCCATGCATGCGAAGTCTGGATCCGGCAGAATCTGCGGAAGAAACCTATCGGTTCAACGGAGAGGAAGGCGGTTACAGCAACGCACTGTGGAGTGCAGAGAGCAAGATGAGACACCGAAAGGATATCTTGGTCATCCACTGCATCCGTGCTCATCCTCCAGTCGTCTCGACTTAGTCTTGCCTCTGGAAATTGGTGGACCCGGACAAGAGAGTGAGGTCGACGTTGCGCAACTCCTCTTCACTTTAAACAAACTCATCGCACAAGTCATCAGTCATCCAAAATGACCTTTCATCCTTCATCATTTCATCACCCCCAAGTCCTGTGGCGACAGGCGAGCGATGAAACGACAGGTGTGGGTACACTGGCAGTCGCAGCCGCAGACCTGCACGCAGGCGGCTCAGGCCATAGGGTCGTTCTTCGTCGACAGGAGCAGCGATGGAGCTCGGCAGCCGTCTGAGCAGCCCTCTTTAGGAATGCACTGCTCACCTCCCTGGCATGAGGAAGGGGCTAGAAAAGGTGCCCTAAAAATTGCCTGCTCCATATCGCCCTGGCCAGCATACCGCGGCTGGCGGGGACCCTACATCAGCGGTCGAAACAAGAAAGAAAAGAAAAAAACAAGGATCGTTCCTCTCACCATTGGTGCTTGGAACATAAGGACTCTCCTGGACAGAGATAACGCGGACAGACCCCAAAGGAGAATGGCACTAGTTGCATCCGAACTCGCCAGATACAACATTGACATCGCAGCCTTGAGTGAGACTCGGCTTGCAGGCGAAGGCGAGCTCTGTGAACAGGGATCTGGTTACACCTTCTTCTGGAGTGGACGAGGAAGCGAAGAGCAACGTGAGGCTGGCGTTGGTTTTGCAGTAAAAACAGCACTTGTCAGCAAGCTAGCTGGAATCCCAAAGGGAGTCAACGATAGGCTTATGACCATGAAACTCCCACTGGCATCTGGCCAGAAGCACCTCACCATTGTCAGTGCCTACGCCCCAACCATGACCAACCTGGATGAAGTGAAGGCGAAGTTCTACGAGGACCTTCACTCTGTCATTGCTGCTATCCCTAAAGCAGATAAGCTCATCATTCTTGGGGACTTCAATGCTAGAGTTGGCTCTGACTACATCTCCTGGGATGGAGTGATTGGAAAGCACGGTGTGGGCCACTGCAACCCAAATGGATTGCTTTTGCTTCAGACCTGTGCAGAGCACGAACTGCTGATAACCAACACAGTTTTCTGCCTCCCTACCCGTAACAGGACGTCATGGATGCACCCTCACTCAAAGCACTGGCATCTCATCGATTATGTCATCGTCAGGAAAAGGGATAGGCAAGATGTACGTGTAACAAAGACCATGTGCGGCGCCGAGTGTTGGACAGACCATCGCCTTGTAGTCTCGAAGCTGAATATTCGAATCCAGCCCAAGAGACGCCCCCAAGGCCAGAAGGCTCCAAAACGGCTTAACATCGCTAAGCTGAAAAACATCACCATCAAACAGTCCTTTGTGGAGCTGCTGGAAGATCGTCTGGAATCTGCCTCTCTGGACAACCAGAATATGGAGTCTGACTGGAGGACCCTGCGTGAGCTGATCTATAGTACAGCTTCAGAGACCCTGGGACCCATGACCAGAAAGCACAAAGACTGGTTTGATGAAAACTGTGATGAAATCAAGCAGCTTCTGGATGAGAAACGCCATCTGCATCAAGCCTACCTGAGCAACCCAAAGTCCACATCAAAAAAGGATGCGTACGATGCCATCCGCAGGACTGTTCAGCAAAAGTTACGCCAGATGCAGGATAAGTGGCTGAGTGACAAAGCTGATGAGATCCAGGGATATGCTGACAGGCACGATATGAAGAGGTTCTATGATGCCTTAAAAGAAGTCTACGGCCCCACATCCTCAGGATCATCCCCCCTCCTCAGTGCAGATGGAAATACCTTGATCACCGAGAAGGAGAAAATTCTCGAACGCTGGGCTGAGCACTTCAACAGTGTCTTAAATCGCCCTTCCTTCATAAATGATGAAGCCATAGACCGTCTCCCACAAGTCCCCATCAACAAAGCACTGGACGATCCGCCAACACCTCTTGAGACCCAGAAAGCAATCCGTCTGCTATCCAGTGGCAAAGCACCTGGCTCAGACTCCATACCAGCAGAGGTCTACAAGGATGGAGGCACTGTGCTGACTGAGAAGCTCCATCAGCTGTACTCACTCATGTGGAAAGAAGAGACGATCCCCCAGGATTTCAAAGATGCATCTATCATTCACTTGTACAAGCGAAAGGGGAACCGGCAAGCCTGTGATAACCATCGGGGCATTTCCTTGCTCTCCATCGCAGGCAAGATACTTGCCAGGATCCTACTAAACCGCCTCACAGCACACCTTGACCAAGGTCATTTGCCTGAGAGCCAATGTGGATTCCGGAAAGAGCGCGGAACCACCGACATGGTGTTTGCTGCAAGGCAGCTGCAAGAGAAATGTCAGGAGCAAAATGCTGATCTGTTCTCCACCTATGTCGACCTCACTAAGGCCTTCAACACCGTGAGTAGAGAGGGACTGTGGAAGATCATGGCCAAGTACAGATGCCCTCGGAAATTTATTTCCTTGGTCAGCCAGTTCCATGAAGGCATGCAGGCTCGAGTCCAGGACAATGGCGAAACATCTGCTCCTTTTCCTGTCACAAATGGTGTCAAGCAAGGCTGCGTCCTGGCTCCAACGCTGTTCAGCCTCATGTTCTCTGCAATGCTTACTGATGCCTTCAGAGATGGCGATGTCGGAATCGGCCTAAAGTACCGAACAGATGGCAAGCTGTTTAACCTCAGAAGGCTTCAAGCAAAAACGAAGGTCATGACAGACATCATCAGAGACTTTTTGTTTGCTGATAATTGTGCCCTCAACGCTGGATCTGAAGCTGACATGCAACTCAGCGTCGACAAGTTTGCCACTGCCAGCAGGAACTTCGGCCTTACCATCAGCACGAGGAAAACTGAAGTTCTCCATCAGCCAGCCCCAGGGAAACCCTACGATGAGCCCAACATCACAGTCAACAGTCAGAGACTCAGTGCGGTGGAGCGGTTCACATACCTTGGCAGCACACTGTCACGAAATGTGACAATCAACGATGAAGTGAACGTCAGGATTGCAAGAGCAAGCGCAACTTTTGGTAGACTGAATGCAAATGTCTGGAACAGAAGAGGCATTAGTCTTGAGACCAAGCTAAAGGTCTACAGAGCAGTAGTTCTCCCCACACTACTGTACGCCTGCGAAACTTGGACAGTGTACCAACGACATGCCAAGAAGCTGAACCACTTCCACACAACATGCCTCAGGAAGCTACTGAACATCAAGTGGCAAGACAGGACCCCAGACACAGAGGTGCTCGCAAAAGCCACCCTTCCCAGCATCTTCACCATCCTGATGAAGTCCCAGCTTCGCTGGGCTGGACACGTGGCGTGCATGCCAGACCATCGGCTGCCCAAAAGGCTCTTCTATGGCGAGCTGCAACAAGGGAAGAGATCACACGGAGGTCAGAAGAAGCGCTTCAGAGATACTCTGAAAGTCTCTCTGAAAGCGTTTGATATCAACCCTGACTCCTGGGAGGAATCTGCAGTGGACCGTGACAAATGGTGCGCTGCTGTGCACAAAGGCGCCAAGTTGTGCGAGGCCAACAGGACTGCTGCAGCTGTTCAGAAGAGGCAGGCCAGAAAGTCACGGGCAAACAAGCTCCCTGACAATGGTATGCCTGTCTTTGTCTGCCCCAACTGTCAGCGAACATTTCGTGCGCAGATTGGACTATTCAGCCATCTGCGCATTCACAGATAGATTCATGAGCATCCTCCCCCCCATCCCACCACCACCCTCCCCCCATCCCCCAGCTGGATGACAACGATGGTCATCATCGATCTCGATGGACACACCACCATGAAGTTCCAGTATTTTCTATGTGAGGTGGAAGGTGTGTGATCACCATTACCTGTATGAAGTTCCAGTATTTTCTATGTGAGGTGGAAGGTGTGTGATCACCATTACCTGTGTGAAGTTCCAGTATATTCTATGTGAGGTGGAAGGTGTATGATTCCAATATATTCTATCTGAGGTGGAAGGTGTGTGATCACCATTAACTGTCTGAAGTTCCAGCACATTCTTTTTGAGGTGGAAGGTGTGTGATCACCATTACCTGTATGAAGTTCCAGTATATTCTATGTGAGGTGGAAGGTGTGTGACCACCAACCCGATCCCTGATGGGGAGGAAATTGATAAAACCAGAATGAAAAAGTTGTAAATATTGTGTAAAATTTGACTAGTTAGATAAAAAAAAAGGAGGAATTTCAAGTTTTTGCTAAGACTGAGGACTGAGATAGTGAAAATGTGTATGTATGTTTGAAGATAATTAGTGAATAATGTGAACTGAACACATGAGCTTCTGACATCAGAATAGTCAGTATTGAAATAAATGCCACCCAGATACATTGGAAATGAAAAGGGCTTGGACAGGGTGGAAAGACTGCACAGTAAATAATGGAAAGACACCATAAACGTATTGGAACACACACCCACACACACAGACAAAACGCAGAAAGACAAGCACTGAAATTGTTTTCTTTTCAGTCTATTTCCCCTCATACAATTTTTGCAGCTCTTAGCTCCACTTGGCCTTCACCAGCAGCTGCAGGGTGATGTGGAATCACTGAAACACAATGTGTTATAACTAAATCAGAGATAGCATGTAGTGTTCAGTGTCCCATATCTGTTTATGGTGCACCCTTTTACCCTTCTGCTCTATAAAAAAAACACCAAACATCACTGAACAATCATTCAGTGTGGGTACATCATGTTCGACTGGCTCTCAAATGTTGGCAACATTCATTTAACACTGATCTTCTCCCTGTCTTCCCTCTGCCACTCACCCTCCCTCTGTGCTAAGAGTGTGTACATGTGTGTACTCTGTGTGTGTGGGGAGGGGTGTGGGGAAGGTGGGAGAGGGTGCAGGGGGGGGGGGGTTCAAAGAAACTGATATGGAATATACATCTACCATCAAACTGCCCCAAGCACGATATATATCTTTACTGCTCTCCTTGTGGTGGAAGAGCATGTGCCGAAGGCTTGGCTGCATTTCCAGACTGGAAATACTGACTGCAATCACAGAATGCCATACAGAAGCCCCACATTTACACACTGGCAATAACTATTCACACACACACACACACACAGACACACAACACAATCACACATGGATATTCACACAATGGAACACACAGACACCCCCCCCACACACACACACAGCATGCACATAAACATAGGCGGTAATGTTAGTGCTGCGCACAAATATGCAAGGACGCACACACAAAAACATACAAACACAAATGCACACACACATTGGTATATGGCATGCATGTTCTGATTTACATGCATGTATGCATACTTGTGTATGAGTGTGCTTGTGTGCGCGCAAGCACGTGCACACGAGCGTGTGTGTGTGGAACCATATTATTCACTGAGTTTATTTTTGTGTGCACAATCAAAATGTTATAAACAACTTCTCTCAATCCCCTGAGGACAATGTTTTCGACAAAGGGCTATTTTGATGGAGGATCAGAATCTAACCTAACACCACAAGGGCTTCATGACTGAACTCAGCACCATGCTGCTTCTGTGAGAATTTGCAAAACTGTTTCTGACTGTGCTTACAGACTAATGTGCATTTTCATCACGTGTTGAACTACTGAGATATTGTTGTCCAAAGCATAACTGAAGAATAAAGCATCAGAAACAGAAGAAAAGATCAATCCTCCTATATATGAAAATGACTCACCCAAGGGATTCCAGTGCCAGCGCAAACTCCTGTTCAACCTCCAACTTGTACAAGCAGCGGTGAAGGCAGAAAGATGGTCAGGTAAAAAAAAAAATACAAGCCTTCTGTTTCCCTGAAGCCGATTCGTCCAATAAGGAATGAACAGCTAAATATGTTTTTGAAGAGTGTGGGTACAACGAGACCCGCTTAATCCAGATCAGCAGACATGTTTAAGCTTCTTTAACATGTATCAGTACTGGTGAATCCGCAACATCATGACTGTGTAGTCAAAAAGGACATCCGGAAAAGGTTCAGCATCATTGTCAAAATGAACAGGAAATTTAAAACTGATGTACAGAAAACTTATAACTGATATTTAATTATTTCTATATATACCAATATTTCTGTTATCAAACAATACTATCTATATCTATTCTAGTCACCCTTTTTTTTTTGTTTAATCTAACATAGCAACTATTTTGTTTTCTCATATCTGTTTGTGGAAGGATGTAAGTATTTGTTTTTAAGGTCATCCAATGCACATATCTGGACAATACACTTGTTCAGTCTGGTATTTCAGTTTTAGAACTCATCCAGGCATGATATGATCAAAGACACAGTAATACTCACGTGGCTTTCCTTCTGCCATTTCAATGGCAGTTATTCCCAGTGACCATAGATCACTCTGCACACATACAGAACCAAACATCTCACTCAGGATTGCTCCAAAGCTTTCCTCAACACAAAACTGTCACATTCACAAAAAAAAACACTAAGACAAACCCACAAAATACAATTCATGACACAGTATCCCAACCATTTAGCTCCTTATGGCAAATAAGAATAGGCCATGCTGAGGATGCCAGCCATTCTGCTTAATTTATCATCCCCAGATGAATATATAAAAAAAAGATCCACAAAATATGATTATGAAAATATTCACAATATTTACTACTACAGTGTTTCCATCACAATAAAAAACAAAACAAAAAAAAAAACAATGTACGTTTACTGGGCAAGGTGAGAGAAAATGGGAAGGGAGACAAGGGGAAGACATAGGGTCAGGGGGTGATAAATGGCAGGAAAAAACATCAATCAAATGTGTCATTCACAAAATTTATCACTGTTTCCCTTGACACCAAACAAACCAAAAAATCTGTAAAAATGTACTAGGTAAGATGAGTGGAGGTGGGGGCGGGAGGGGCAAATGGTGGAGGGAGAGAGGGAGAGGAAGGTTTAAATTATCCTGTTAAACACCGCATGTACTGTGTATATATCTGAAGAAGAATCTTAAATCACTTCTACAGACGAATTATTAGTGAATGACAGAGAGGGCCGAGAAACACCTAGAAACCGGCCGAAACCGCGCGCAAATTGACCGTTGAAGTTATGCAACGCTTAGCGGACCCATCATGACTGTGAGCTGGGTGGGCAGCATTTGAAATCGTGTAGTGTAGCTGAATGAATCCGCCAGGTGTTAAGATCACGCTGGTCAGTTTTTACAGGCAACCTGCAAGCTTCAGAACAAAAGCTAAGTGATTTTTCTGTGAATTTGATTAATAATTTGTCATGGCGCTATTGTTTAATGTTTGAATTATTAGTAAATTATTGAGAGGGCTCAAAACTAGAGAAGGACCTGTATTTTTCTGCAAAATAAAATCTGCTACGCAACAATACCCAGATGCACCCTTCCACTGGCTAAGAGGAGACAACCTGACAAAAATCCCCAGTCCCACGGCTTTCATACAGTACCAATGGGATGAATGGCTGTTGGGTTAAACAGTCACTAACTGTATGCAGTCTGGCCTTAGGGCGACACCAGGCTGACGGACTCCACACAGATGGACATCCATTGCCCTTCCCTGATAAGAGGCTCTGTCAGGGCGACCGAACTTTTCCCTCACCACATAGAACACCCTTCTATGGATACTTACAAAACCCTGTCTTGCGTGCACCTCGGGGATCAGCTGCATAGCACGAGACATAAATTCAGATCCCCAAAACCCCAAAACAAGCATGGCAAAAGAGGTGGGAAAAGATTGTGCTTAGGTAGCAGAATGACAAAAGCAGAGCGGCTATCAAAGAAATTCTTTAGAATCGGCAGTTGGAATTGTTCCAGCGCGAGAATGAGAATCTCAACAATTGAGAAATTGGCATATGATTTTGACATTTTATGTCTCCAAGAGACCAGGGCAAGTGCAGACAGACCAATACATTTTGAGAATTTCACAGTCTTTCAAAGGAATGAAGGAAGAGGAGTAGCAATCATACTGAACAAAAACATAAAAAACAAAGTTTCCACCATAAATCTAGAGAAATGGTGTAGCAACTCATGTGAACTAGTGGGGGTGCGTCTCGAAAAACCTGACGGAATTCACAAAAGCATCGTGCTCATCAATGCCTATGTTCACCCAGGAACCTGCACAAGAAAAGAGGATTGGGTCTTTTTAGAGGAAATAGAGAACGAACTTGGAGACTCAGTCATTATCTGTGGAGACCTCAATGCAAGATCCAAGCTATGGGACCAGCGGAACACCAACCCACAAGGACTCACACTTGAAGGAATGATAGGGGAAATTCTTCTTAGCCCATTAACAACCACATCCCCAACTCGCCTTGGAACAAGACAAGGGGACAGTGACAGTGTGATCGACATCGCTCTAACATCTCCAAAATTCAGAGCAGAAATGAATGCAGAGACGCTTCCACACCAAGGCAGTGACCACCTCCCGGTAGTTTTCAGTCTACAGAAACTGTCAGATAAACGCTGCATGAAACCGCGTGATCCATTTCAGTATGAAACCAAAGAGACAACCGTCATCGAAAAATTAAGACGCAGAAGAAACAAAAGAACGGCACTGAACAGGATGCAAACTATTCAGCCCCCATGGTGGAATACTGACACAGAGAGAGCCTGGATAGAAAAACATGCGGCTGTCAAACTTTGGCAAAAAGAATGAACAAAACCATCTCCAGACAAAGATATTGAAACAAAAATGAAAGAAAAAACTAAACAGTTTGAAACCATTGCTCAAGAGGCAAAAACGACAAGTGGAAACAGTTTTGCGAGGCACTCAGTTATGACTCAACATTGACAGAGTTCTGGCAATTTTATCGTCGCATGGAAGGGAAAACGTGCACAACAACAACCCCAGACATGGTAGACACTGACGGAACCAAGCTTAAGACAAACGAAGAAAAAGGATCCGTCCTGCTCAAACGTTTCATACAACAGAGCGATCAAAGAAACTTAGATGAGAAAAAGAAATATGTTGAGAAGTTAAACCAAACCCTTATGCAGACTGGACCTGATGATGACTTGACAATAGATGATCTAAATGAAGCAATAGCTAAATGCAAGAAAGAATCTGCCCCTGGCCCAGACAAAGTTCGCTACTCGGACATCAAGGAACTATCGGAAGAAGACAGAAGCAAACTTTTCAATCTATATCAAAACAGTTTCCACAATGGACATGTGCCGGAGGACTGGACACACAGCTTCTTAAAACCCATACCAAAACCAGGAAAGGACCATCATCAGGTAAGCGGCTACCGGATCCTAACCATGCAAAACATCGCTGGAAAGCTCATGGAACGCATGATAGCCAGGAAACTTACAAGGGATCTTGAACACAGGCACATTCTCCCTTCAAATCAAGGTGGTTACAGAACAGGCAAGTCCACATGGGAAAATGCAGCTGCTTTTGCATATGAGGTGTATGAAGGATTTCAAAGGAAAGAAGAAACACTAGCAGTAGCAATCGACCTTGAAGATGCCTACAATAAAGTCCAGTTTGCACACCTCATGGAGCTGCTACTAAGGTATGGAGTAAGTTTGACACTGACAAGATGGATAGCAGCAGCGCTTCAGGAAAGTACCGTTGTCCTACGCCTCAGAGATTGGATGTCTGCACCTTCAAAACTATCCATGGGACTGCCACAAGGGTCTCCGCTCTCTCCTGTCCTGTACAATGTCTACACGAAGGGCCTTGCAGACTTAAACAACAATGGAATAGCTCGGGTGCTTACTCTTGCGGATGATGGCCTGGTCTTCAAAACTTCGAAAGATGCTCAGGAAAGAACCAAAGCCGTCCAGAAACAACTAAACAATATTGCTCAATGGTGCAAAGACACAGGATCTTCCATCAATCCAGCGAAAGCCCAAACGTTGCTGTGCACCCTGAACAACAGAGCAAAGCACCACCTTCTGTGTCATTCCATGGGATTCAGATCGAGAAAACTGAATGCCTACGCTACCTAGGAATACACTTCGACAGGATGCTGACCTTCAGAAAACATACGGAAAATACTGTTCTCAAATGCAAAAAAGGCCTTTCAGTCTTAAAGGCAATGGCAACCAAAGGTATTGAACAACGCCACCTCTTCCTGCTATACCAATCACTCATCCTCAGTGTGATCGACTACGGACTTGGGCTAACAACACCGTCTCAAAAAAACCTCTTAAAATTAGAAAGAGTTCAAAATGAAGCTATGAGGCTGATCCTTGGAACAACAAAAGACACGCCCACAGAAACCATGCGATACCTGCTTGACCTTCCTTCAGTGCAGGCCAGAAACAAGTTAGAACAGGTCAAGACCTACTTCAAAGCATTAGAAAACCCTCAAAACCCACTGCATGACGCAGTCAAACAACCAAAAGGCAGCCGTCTAGGACGAGGAAGATCATGGATGGGGCAAGCAGAAGACACAATCCAGCTAGTATGCCGACTACAAGACCTGAAAGGAACAAAAGAATGGGAGAAAAACCCCGAAAACCTCAACCATCTATTCAACACAGCCATTTCACCCACTCTAGGAAGACATTGTCGGGAATGGCCAGAGGGCAAAACTGATGCGGAAGTGAAGCTACTCATGGAAGAAAACAGTAAAGAAGAGGACATCATCATATACACAGATGGCTCAGTCACCAAAGACCAATCCGGTTGGGGATTCACTGCGAAACAAAATGGAAAAACAGTTAGGGAAGAGAATGCTGCCTACAAAGTCACAACCTCCAGCCTAACGATGGAAGTTGAAGCTGTGACACATGCCCTCAAGTGGCTATCGTCCATCCATACGCCCGGAAACCAACATGCCATGATTCTAACAGACTCAATGAACCTTATACAGAAAATTGAAAACGGAATGGGAAGCCCAGAGTGGCATAAGGCAATGTGCAACTTTCAGATAAAAAAACTCACATGGTCATACTGCCCGGGACATGCAGGAGTTAAGGGAAATGAGCGAGCTGACAGACTTGCTGGTAACGCAACACCAACGAGCGGCCTACATCCAGGAAAATCGGAAATCCTCAGAAAAGTCAAAGAATATCAAAAAGAACAGGTGCAAGGCCATCACACCATCGATCGCCTCAAAGAAATAAAAGCAGAGAGAGGGAGTGGCTGTAAGTCTAACATGAAAGGTAGAGCACGATGCTTTGCAAATCAAACAAATATCGGCATCATTTCCAAACCAACATTGCACAAATTTCTTCAAAACGGAACAGAGTCTCTGTGGGCTTTTCCAAATACAATAGACTGAGCAACACACTAGACGCCACATTCTTGGCATCAGAGATCTTTTCCCATCCCTCTTGCGGCCAATCAGTGGCAGCCTCTGTGCGTGTGTGTATGTGTGTGTTTGTGTGGGTCTGTGTTTTTGAGTGCGTTTGTGCATGCGTGAGAGTGTAAGTGTACACAAGTGTCAGGAGAGTTCTGTGCATGTGTGTGTGTGTGTTGTGTGTGTGTGTGTGTGTGTGTGTGTGTGAGGGGGAGGTGGGGGTGCAGGGAGGAGGTGAGATAGAGGATGAGGTATGTGAGTGTATGCATGCCTACACTGTGGGAGCATCAGGATACTGGAATGTATATATTATATATATATCTTTGTATATATGTGTGTGGGGTTAGGGGTGGGAGATATGGGCGTGTGTGTGTGTGTGCTTGTACAAGTAAGTGTTCATCTGTGTGTGTGAGTGTGAATGTGAATGTGAGTGTGTGTGTGCGTGTGCGTGTTTGTGTGTGTGTGTGTTTGTGTGTGTGCCGTGGAAGCTGCGATACATAGACTAGAAATGAGTGTGTGGAGGAGGGGGTAGAGGAGGTGCAGGGAAATTTGTGGTGTGTGTGTATGTGCGTGTGTTGGAGCTCATGTACGTTTATATGTATTTGACTGTGCTTTCATATCTGTGAAACTGCTTTTTTGGGGCATATCTGTTATGCATGTGTGGGTGTATGTGTGAATGTGTGTCTTCATGTTTTATGTTTATTTGCTTATTTATCATCATTGGTGTCTTATTTATTTAATTATTTATTTATTATTATTATTATTTTATCATTATTTTCATTACTACTAATCTTTTTTTCTTTTTTTAATCATAATTATTATTTATTTATTTATGTATGTACGCTTATCTATGGGGTTTTTTTTGTTGTTTTTTTCTCAAGGCCTGACTAAGCGCGTTGGGTTACGCTGCTGGTCAGGCATCTGCTTGGCAGATGTGGTGTAGTGTATATGGATTTGTCCGAACGCAGTGACGCCTCCTTGAGCTACTGAAACTGAAACTGCCTTGCCCCCGAATAGTCTGCAAGGCTGAGGGGGTTACCGTGCACCCCCTACCCCGGCCCCCCAGGAATGATGTAGACTAGTCTTAAAATGTTCTTCAGGGTCTGCTGAATTCATTTTTACATGCTCCTAAGAAAAAAACTGGGATGCATTCAGAGTTACCAGAGTTACTGCCCTTGGCACAGGGGTACCCTCTCGAGAACCAGTCAATGAAATTAAGACAAGTTAAACTTCAAACCCACATAAATTATGTCCATTTTGAGGTAACCACCACGTATTACATGTTTTGTTTCAGCAGGGTCTTTTCTATACGAACAAATATCCAGAACTGAAATATCTTCGTTCCTTCACAATTAAGGCTTGTATTGGCCTGCTATCAAATCTTTGACGAATTGACGAAAAATTGTCCTGTTGTTTTGTTTCATCACTTCAATATCAATTTTTCCAGAATTATTTTTATACAGAGACCTGCAAGGGTCTTCTAAGAATCATTTCAGTATGTTTGGATGAACATTTAACCCTTTGGGAAGTCACACTGGTCAGGCTGCTTCCCCTACCCCCAAAATGCTGTTCTGCCAGGAATCGCCTTTTAGTCGCAAAATCGCCTTTTAGTCGCAAAATCATGTGGTTTTTGTGGTTACCATTTACATATGCTATGTTCCTCTGCCTCAGTAAGCAATAAATACTGATTTGAAGAATTTTCATTCAAAACACATTGTATATATATCGTGCAAATAAGCAACATTAGTCAGGAAAATGAAGTTTACCCACCGAGCACCTAACACTCACTGGTTTTAAACGTATTTAGAGTGTTCTGTGATGATTTTACATTTGTTTTCCACACGAAGCCACACAATTTAGCATCTTGAAGGCAATTGTGAGGCCACTGTGGGGCCAACCTGATGTTTATAAATGTAACAAGATTTTGTCTAACTCTCCTATCCTCAAACAGTAAATATTTCAAGTATGTTATTTTATGGGGGCAATATCCGTGGCATGTATGATGGCATGAACAAAGCCTTTGGCCCATGCGTAAACAAGATCGTGCCACTGAAGTCAGCTTCCGGCACCATTATAACAGACCGGAGCAAGCAGGTAGAGAGATGGGTGGAACAGTACCAGGAGCTCTATTCAAGAGAAAACTTTGTTGCAGACACAGCAGTACAGAGCACCGCCAACCTCCCTGTCATGGAAGAACTCGACATCCCACCCTCTGAAGAGGAACTTGCCAGGACCATCAACTCCCTCGCCCGTGGCAAAGTTCCAGGAAAAGATGGCATCCCACCTGAAGTCATCAAGGCTGGAAAAAAGACCACGCTACTCCACCACCTGCACCAGCTGCTACTGCAGTGCTGGGAAGGGACTGTGCCTCAGGAGATGCGTGATGCCAACATCATCACTCTGTACAAGAACAAGGGTGATCGCAGCGATTGCAACAACTACCGTGGAATCTCCCTCCACAGTATCATTGGGAAAGCCTTTGCCCGTGTAGTCCTGAGCAGACTGTAATTACTTGCTGAAGGCGTATACCCTGAGGCACAGTGTGGATTCAGAGCTGGAAGATCAACAATCAACATGGTCTTCTTCTCCTTGGAACAGCTGCAGGAGAAATGCTAGGAGCAGAGACGGCCACTATACGTCGCATTCATCAATCTGAATAAGGCCTTCAACCTGGCCAGCAGGAAAAGCCTCTGCTACTGAAGACTGGATGTCCCCCCAAGCTCCTGAGGATGATCACGTCTTTTCATGAAGAAATGCAGGGCATCGTTCAGCATGATGGATCTTCCTCTGACCCATTCCTAATCAAGAACGGGGTGAAGCAAGGCTGTGTGCTGGCCTCAACACTCTATGGCGTCTTCTTCTCACTGCTGCTGTCCTATGCCTTCAGCCAGTCAGAGGACGGAGTGTATCTCCACACCAGAAGCAATGGCAGTCTCTACAACCTGGCCCGCCTTCACGCTAAAACCAAAGTGCGACAAATTCTCATACGTGAGATGCTTTTCACAGTCGATGCAGTTCTGACAACTCATCAACCGCTTCGCCTAAGCATGCAGATAGTTTGTCTTGACTATTAGCCTAAAGAAGACTAACGTCATGGGCCAGGACGTGAGCAGCACCCCAAGCATCTCCATTGGTGACGTCACACTTGAGGCCATCGAGGACTTCACATGCCTCGTCTCCACCATCTCCAGTAGCCTCTCCCTGGATGCCGAACTCAACAAGTGGACTGGCAAAGCAGCTACAGCCATGGCCCGCCTGGCAAAGAGGGTCTGGGACAATCCCATGCTGACCATCAACACCAAGATGCAGGTGTACCAAGCCTGTGTGCTTAGCACTCTGCTCTATGGCAGAGAGACATGGACCCTCTACTCTCACCAAGAACGCAGACTCAACACATTTCACCTGCACAACCTCAGGAGAATTCTGGGGATCACGTGGCAAGACTGTGTACCAAATAGGAAAGTCCTTGACCAGGCAGGCATCTCCAGCGTGTTTGCACTCCTGACCTGGTGCCGTCTGCGGTGGCTCGGCCACATCAGACAAATGGATGACGGGCAAATCCCCAAGGACATCCTCGAGCTCGCCACTGGTTCCAGATCTACAGGAAGACCTGTCCTACGCTACAGGGATGTCTGCAAATGAGACATGAGGGCAGGCGACATGGACCCAGCAGGTTGGGAGGCGGTGGCTGCAGACCGCAACAGCTGGAGAAGGACCGTGAAGGCATGTGTCCAGAGGAGCGAGGCGAAGAGAGAACAGCACTGGGAAGAGGGAAGAGAGCGCAGACAGCAGACGGCAGAATCCATATCCTCTGAACCAGGCGCAACTTTCACCTGCAACAACTGCAACAGAGCCTGCCGATCCAGGATCGGACTGTACAGCCACAGCAGGCGCTGCAACTAAACAACTTGACTGAACCAGAAGCAGAGTTCCATTGTCTCCCGAGACAGGCGGACGCCAACAACAATGTACACACATACATACATATATCACAATTGTGTGTGTGTGTGTGTGTCCATGCGTTAATGCTTGGCATTATGACTGCGTTGAAGATAATGGTTGTAATAGTTCACTGTTTGGTTGGGGTGACTATGTTGTTCGCATTGGATGGTTTTGGAGATTTTTACACGTGGCTGTGATTTTTGTGTAGAGCGTTTCTTATCTGTCATGTTTTAGTCGTGTGATATGCCTGGAGTATTATTGTATTTTAATGAAAGGCGCGATAGAAATCAACTATTCTTATCATTATCACTTTTTAAAGCCACTATGGTAAGGTTGTGGTTTGTCATCATCCATTTTGAAAGCATTGTAAAGGGAGTACTAGTACTGATAACATCCAGAAATTAGCATACAGAGCGTGATTCGCTTTTACTCTTCACGGATAACTGAAGTCGATAAATCAATATTTCTGAATAGTGGTTATTGGGACACACCAACAAGAAATGTGAAAAATCCTGAAATAGCACTAATGTGTGTGTGTGTGTGTGTGTATGCACGCACGCACGCGCGCGCGCACACACACACACACACGTCATGGGGCAAACAGCGAAGCATCTCTTTGGACACACTTGATATTCCTCATGTGGCACTAAAGAGGTTTATTCAGGTGTGTGTGCGTGCATGCATGTGTGTGAGCTGTGTGTGTGTGGGTGTGGGTGTGGGTGTGTGTGTGTGCATGAGTGTGTGTGAGTGCGGAGTGTGCATGTGTGTTGGAGAAAGATAGCACGTGTATGTAAGTGTATGCATGCATGTGTATTATGTGTGTGTGGGTGTGGGTGTGGGTGTGTGTGTGTGCATGAGTGTGTGTGAGTGCGGAGTGTGCATGTGTGTTGGAGAAAGATAGCACGTGTATGTAAGTGTATGCATGCATGTGTATTATTATCAATGCAACCCTGTGCGTGCTTGCATGCACGTGCATGTGTGTGGGAGAGAGAGAAAGAGAGAGAGAGTCTCTCTGTGTTTGTATGCACATGTGTATGTGTTTTCAATTCAACTCCACGAAGAAAATCGCAAAAGCGGAATGAACAAAACAATGTTTCAACGCTTGGCTTATATCACAGATTGACATAAGCTTACAGCTGGGCCAACAACAAAGTGAGAACTGTTTGATCAATGGTTTCTCCATTGCAATGGGAAGTCATTTACAGCTTTTACGTTTGTAAAGGACTATGACTGATAAATAAGCAAATAAATGTAAAACATGAAGACACACATTCACACATACACCCACACATGCATAACAGATATGCACCAAACATGCAGTTTCACAGATATGAAAGCACAGTCAAATACACATAAACGTACATGAGCCCCAACACACACACACACACACCACACACACATTACCCTGCACCTCCTCTACCCCCCCTCCTCCACACACTCATTTCTAGGCTACATATCGCAGCTTCCACAGCACACACATACACACACACACAGAGATGAACACTTACTTGTACAAGCACACACACATACACCCATATCCCCCACCCCCAACCCCACACACATATATACAAAGATATATATATATACACACCCGCACGTTCCAATATCCCATTGCTCCCACAGTGTAGGCATGCACACACTCACACACCTCATCCTCTACCCCCCCCCCTTCACACACACACACATATACGCACATGCACAGAACTCTCCTGACACTTGTGTACACTTACACCCTCACGCATGCAAAAATGCACTCAAACACACAGACCCACACATACACACACACACACACGCACATAGGCTGCCACTGACTGGCCGCAAGAGGGATGGGAAAAGATCATTATTTATCATCATTGTTGTCTTATCTATTTATTTATTTATTATTATTATTATTATTACTACCTTTTTTATATTATAATTAATATTTATGTATTTACTTATTTATGTACGCTTATAGTTGACTTCATCAAGTTTTTGCACTTTATACATATTATTAGTAGTGGTAGTAGGGTTGGTTTTTTTGTGGGTTTTTTTAAATGTATTTATCTATTATTTATTCACCTTTTTTTTCTTTCTTTCTTTTCTCAAGGCCTGACTAAGTGCGTTGGGTTACGCTGCTGGTCAGGCATCTGCTTGGCAGATGTGGTGTGGCGTATATGGATTTGTCCGAACACAGTAATGCCTCCTTGAGCTACTGAAACTGAAACTGAAACTATGACTGAAACTAGGATGCAAGACTGCACTGGCTCTTAGTGCTGCAGCCTTGGGGGCCAGTTGGCCTCTGGGAACCATCCCAATGCTGACTGTCCTGAAACCCTCATGGCCAAGAGAGTGGAGAAGCATCTTCAGCAAACCACTTTCCACTATGACCTCAAAAGTCAAACTCTAGCCCAGTCAGAATAGCAGATGCCTCCTCTTCTGCCTCCTACTCTGGTGGTCATGGTCAGACACAACTATCAAATGTTATTTCATGCATGTAAAGGGGATGAGTCTTTAGATTCCAGATCTAAATGTAACTGCAGCCATGTCAGCTGATAAAAGTCCAGTTTAATGTTGTTTGCTACAAAGTGTTTGGTGTGTTGCAGTGCTACAATTAAGTGATTGTTGCAAAAAGTGACTGGACAGAAATGGAGATCATGCACACACATGTGCATCTTGCACTGTAAAGTGGTAAAATGATACAGCTGAGCCAAAAAAGTAATGCAATCCCAAGAGGAAGGAATTTATTTCAAGAATGGTGAACTGACGTTCTGAGCTTTAAGCTCAATCTTTTCTCAGTGAGGTAGCTACTCTTCACTGACAAGCATTATTAGCAGCAGCAAAGGGGTGTGAGTGTGTGTGTGTGTGTGTGTGTGTGTATGCATACATGCTTGCATTTTGTGTGCGTGTGTGTGTATGCGTGTGTGGGTGAGGGTGTGGGTGTGTGCAAACGTATGTGTAAGGTGCATGCAACTGAGCATGTAAGCGATGGTAAAATGTGTGTACACATCTGTGCGTTTGTGTGTTGATCTGTGTGTATGTGGTTCTGTGTGTCACTGTGTATATGTGTGAAGGTATAATGTGGGTGAGTGCATGCATGTGTGTGTATCAAAAACAACTGCAATAGTGATACGCACCGACATCCAAATGAGAGACAGAGGCCGCATGCATATTTGAACAAAACATAACAATACATGCAGGTAAAGTGGACCAATCTTCAGTATCCTGATTTAAATACAAACTGCACCCATGAAGTGTACTAACACATCATCAACTGATGTAATTTCAGAAACGTGCCAATGATGACGAAAAAAATGAACAATATTAACCGCTTCCCTGCCAGTAATGAGACACTCTCATACCGATTTCAGAAGGTCTATACGCCTGTATACAAGTGTATCTCGTACTAGTTTCGTCATCGAAATATGAGCAATCTAAATGGGAGACAACGCTGAAAATTGGCCCAGACTGCTGTAGGGACTCGAAACAATGGTCCTTTCCCTTTGACCACTCAGCAACTGATCATTACTAAGTGATATTGCCTTGGACCTAATTATATATCCAAGATGGCGGATCAACAGCGTACTTCGACAAGGCGACCTGTTCTTAGGCAATATTCTGCCTTAGAAGTATTGCAGGAAATTTTGAATGATGCAGACAGTGGTGAGGAAGACTTTGATGATGAAGAATCCGTTGGTAGTGACGAGGAGGAGACAGACAGAAACCAACACCAACTGCTTTTGTCAGAAACTGGTGTTGATGATGAAGACTCTGGTTACGAGCCTGAATCGTCCACTGATTCAGTGACTGAAGCAGAGTCAGACGCCACTGAAATGGAGGTGGAACCAGTACCCAGTACGAGTACTGCACCCCCTCCTGTTGTGAGAGGTCGAGGAAGAGGAAGAGGCAGAGGACAAGGGGCAGTTGCGAGGGGGAGGGGCAGAGGGTGTGGTCAGTCACACCTGGTTCAAGAATGGACGCCAGCAGAAAACCGACCACCAAACCCCGCTGTTCAGTTCACGGGAAATCCAGGCCTAAAGTGTGACACAACCAACTTTAGGGCAGTTGATTACATGGGTCTGTTTTTTGACCAGGACATCATCAACCACCTGGTCATCCAAAACAATTTATATGCGCAACAGTATCTGGAATCCCACCCCAATCTGCCTCCATTTTCCCGAGCTACCCAGCGGGAGCCAGTTTCACAAGTGGAGCTGAAAAAGTTTCTGGCCCTAGTGCTTCTGATGGGCATCATCAAACTGCCTACCATCAAGCTGTACTGGTCAACAAAAGTCCTATACAGGATACCAGTATTCAGCTCGGTCATGACCAGAAACAGATTCCAGGTCAGTTTTTTTTCTTATTCTTTTGTTTGTTCCTTCTCCCTCCCTCTCTTCTTTTTATTTGTTCATTCTCTCTCCCCCTCCCCCGTCCCTCTCTCTCTCTCTCTCTTAGTGATACAAGCATGTATAATAAGATGTTGCTGGTGTGTGTGTGTGTGTGTGTGAGAGAGAGAGAGAGAGAGAGAGAGACAGAGACAGAGACAGAGAGACTCTGAATGTTTGTTTTTGTGTGTGTGTCATTATATGTGTGTGTGTGTGTTGTTGTTGTTGTCTTCAGTTTAACGTCTTTCCACTTGAAGTGATATTAGACAAGGGAAAAAAAACAAAACAAAAAAACAAAACAAAAAACAAACAAACAAAAAAAAACACGTGGGGGTATGGGTTGTGGGAAGGGGAGGGGTAAAAGTGTGTGTATGTGTGGTGGGTGAATAGGGAGAGACAACACTAGGTAAAATGGAAACGTTATTAACGCCAATCTCAAACAACTATAACAACTATAACAAATGTCCTATAGGACTACGCAGCAAACCTTCTGCAATAACAAATAACATACTGGAATTGCTAATAACACATTCAAAAGAACTTTTGGTGAAGTCTGGCAAAAAACATTTTAGATTCCGACATCCAAATATTACATGGTTGCTAGAAATATGTTCTCCACATATGCACATATTTGCTGAACTTAGTTATAAAAGCGTTCAGTTTTATCCTATTTGATAATGCATGAATCTGCCTTAATCTTACTGAATTACTGTATGTATTTGATTGACTGATAGTTCCCGGTTGTTGAATATTAATAACACTATGGTGTAAAGCCTTCCTGGTATAATTCTCTGACTTTGTTCCATGATGTTTTTTCTAGTATTCGATAACCCTCTTGTACAGACAGAGGCACATAGTTTTATGGTTCCCGGTTCGTTTTTTGCACCTTTTCTTGCAGCCCTGTCCGCCCATTCATTGTTGAGAATACCAAGATGTGAAGGAACCCAGCAAAACATAATATGTGTTCCTTTTAAGCTTAAAAGATGTAAAATGTGGCTGATTTCTATTATGATTTTGGATTTGTTCTTACAATTTAATGAGTTAAAAGCACATAATACAGATTTGGAATCAACGCAAAACAAGACTTGTAGAAGGCAAATTGGAAGATCAAGAATATGATTTAGAGCCATAAGAACAGCAATAAGTTCAGCAGTGAATACTGAATGATTTTTACCAATATAGTATGATCTTTCCGTTTTCAGTTCTGGTATAACGAAAGCTGAACCTGCTTGGCCATTGTCTAATAGTGAGCCGTCTGTGTAGATATGTAAATGATCAAAGTATCTATTTTGAAGGTGTACTCGGACTTCCGTTGCCATGATATTTGGATTTTCATTCTTTTTAATGTCAGTATGATTAACATCAAATTGTGCTTTATTCATCTCCCAGATGGGGTATGGACTTACAGTCTTCTGTGTATCTACGTCATCTGAATTAATTTCAGACTTTTCGAACAGGTTTGACACAAACGTGCCAATGGGTGTTAAATAAGATATGTTTTTAGCTCTTTTAGGGAAGTTGTTTTCGGATGTAATTTTTACTTCCTCTGATGTATAATTTTCAGTTATTGGGCTTCTCAATATGTTTTTAGCATATGCGAGATTTCGGTGTTCATCTAAAGGTAGTACTCCTATTTCTGTGTGTGTGTGTGTGCAGCTGATTAACTGTTATTCAATAATGTTTCAGGTTATCCTGCAGTTCCTCCACTTCCATGACAACTCCACCATGCCAGCACAGGGAGATCGTGCATACGACCGCTTGTATAAAATCCGGCCGATACTGGACCACCTGCACTAGAAGTTCCAGGAGGTGTATGAGCCACAACAAGCAGTGTGTGTTGACGAGAGCCTGCTGCTGTGGAAAGGCCGATGAAGCATGCCAGGTTCGGTATAAAAATCTACCTGTGCTGTGAATCTGATGGCGACATCAAAGGAAGTGGGGGTTACTGCTACCGATTCAAGGTCTATGCTGGGAGGGAGGATCCAGTCAACGAGGTGCAGCCTGTTCTCCAAGCTGTCGGTGCTGACAACCCGGAGCTGTCTGCCAATGAGAAGATGGTGCTGTACCTGATAGCCCCCCTCTTGAACAATGGCTATCAAGTGTACACTGACAACTGGTACAGCAGCCTCAGGCTGTACCTCTACCTGCTGGAAAAAAAAACACCTTGGCCTGTGGCAGTCCGGGAGAACCAGGGAATACTGCAGCAACTCCACAACATCCAGCTGAACCCAGGCTCCTCGGCTGCTCTCTGTGGTGACGGCAAGACTGTCACCACCAAGTACCACAGCACCAAGGTGGTTCACCTCCTCTCCACTGCGCATAGCCACGCAGAAGCACCCATCCGTGATCGGGGACAACAGGGCATCACCAGGCAACCTGATGTGTCAACTCAGCACAACAAGAATATGGGTGGGGTGGACAAACAGGATCAGCTGCTCCATATGACTGCATGAGGAAGTCCATGAAGTGGATGAAAAAGCTTTTCTTTCACTTCATGCAAGTCGCCGCCTGCAATGCCTTCATCCTCCCGAAATCTATGGACGACTCCTAAAAACTCTTTTGAGTTTTCTGGAGTCAGTCACTGTTGACTGGATCTGGCCTGATCAGGTACCTGCTGTGGAGGAGATCAGGTCAGATGATGAAGTGTGTCTGACTGCCAGGCACTTCATGTTCCCCCTGCCAACAAATCCCAACAAGCCCCAGCCCACCAAGCCCTGCAGGGTGTGCAGGAAGAAATTGGGTGTCCAGCGGGAAACCCAGTATCACAGCCCTGACTGTCCATCCTGCACTCTGCTACCCACAGTGCTTCAAGGACTACCACACAAAATTTGTGTATTGGCAGTGAACATAGATGTACTTTTTTTTTTTTTTTTTTTTTTTTAAATCTTTCTTCAAACTGTGGTTTCAGTGTGTTTTTATTTTGGTTGTGTGTTTATTCCCATTTTCTTTTTGATGTAGGTCTTCATATTATGTGGTGTGGGTTTATCTTTCAATGAGAAAACAACAACAGAAAACAAAACAATACCGTCTCCAGAAGCCCTACAGTATCTGCAAACAGAATCAACGAATGAGGTGTGATTCATGTTTCATATAGTTTTATACCTAGATTGTGCTACCCCTTGTTGTTCAAGGATTACAACTCATAAGAACAATTACTGGCAGTAATGTGAATACCAGATGTTTACTCTGATGTTCCATGAACACTAACACCAGTTTTTACAGTATTTTTATGTTTTTTTGTGTTGCAGTGTATGCGTTTATGCTCTGAAAGTAGGTTTATTTTGGGAAAAAATGATAATTCTATCAATTTTGACTTGCTAAATGCCCACAAAATCAAGTTATATTGATATCTCATCATAGCCCAGAGTATAAGAAAGAAACATGCAAACTTTCAGAGAAATATTTCAACAAATATTTTAGTAATGAACAGATTAGTGAACCCACTGAAAAAAGTGAAATTCTGTCCCTTTGTACTGGATTGTGGGTACCCCCAGTTATGCATGGATTACACCTCAGAAAAACTCTTACTGGCTGTAATGTAAGTACCAGATGTTTGCTCTGATGTTCTATGAACGCTAACTTCAGTTTCTGCAGTGTTTTTGTGGTTTTATATGGTGCAGTGTATGTGTTTACATCTAAAATCAAATTATTATGGTATCACATCATGGCTCAGGATATGAAAAAAAAACCAAGCAAAGTTTCAAAGAGATATTTCAAGAAATAAGTCAGTAGTGATCAGATTAGTAAAGCCACTGAAAAAAGTGAAATTATGTCCCTTTCTGCTGGAATGTCAGTACCCCCAGTTATGCATGGATTACATCTCAGAAGAACAATTACTGGCTGTAATGTGTGTGCCAGATGCTTGTTCTGATATTCAGTAAACACAAAAAAGTATCTATGCAGTGATTTATGTGGTTTTATGTGTTGCTGTGTATGTGTTTATGCTCCAAAAATGTTATTTCTTAGAAATTATTATTTTTCCCTCACTAAATACCCACAAACCCAAATTATTTTGGTATCACAGCACAGCCAAGATTATCAGGAAAAAACATGCAAAAAATCATATGGATATCTAAATAAATGAATGAACAGTGAACAGATTAGTGAACCTAGCGAAAAAAAGCAAAAATGTACCCCAGCACACAGCAGTACAAAAAAGCTATTATATTATAGCAGTGAAGGGGTTAATACTCATACATAAAATGCCATGAAAGTTTATCTTCAGTGACAAATGTGTGTGGCACTTCTTTGCTTGGCGTGCGTGCATGTGTGCAAATGTGTGTATGCGTGTGGTAGGTTTCATGGTCAGAATGATCATGGTTTTTGTTTTACTTGGCTGTAGTGCTGTAGTCTGGGGGGCGTGAACTGTAGAAACTGCAGAGGAATCATAATACTAGGTAAATCTGCTTCTAACTAGTGATTGATTACCCGGTTGTCGTAGGTGGCATCTGGGTTTTCATCACAGGCTATCACTTCTGGTGCCATCCTGTACAAAACAGACACTTGGGTCATTATCCTTATAACACACACAGACACACACACACACACACACACACACACACACACATACACACAGACACAGACAACTTATATTGTCTATCATCAACTTGCTGATGGATCTCATCATGGCTGGAGCGTTCTGGGTATTTTTTAGTTCCCATAACCTGCAGAGCTTTGAACTGGATTGAATAATCTTTAATATGCATGTTTGATCATCTGCACACACAGGAGGTTTAGGCACAACCAGGTCTGCGCATCTGTTGACCTGCTGGGAGGTAAGTAAAAAAAACTCCTCCCATCATCCAGCAGATGCTGCTGGTACTGAACCCAGGACATCAGACAGAAACTCCAGTGTTCTAACCATTTCTCTCTTTCACACACATACACACACACACCCACACAAAGTTCAGAGCTCTCACCAGTCTTCACACACACAGCCTCTTCATTCTACTTGAGGAACACCACACATTGTAATTAACATAACCTTTTTGGCTCAGTATGAATGCCAACAATCCACAATAACTAAAGAAGACAGCAAACACACTGACCAGTAGGGTGTACCAATGAAGGTGTTGCGACGACCAATTGTCTTGTCCAACTGTGCACTGACACCAAAGTCCACTGCAGACAGGAGAAAGGAAATATCTGACTCTTCAGTCAGCTTCACCTTGTCAGTGTGAACCTTACAGGTAGGTAGGTAGGTAGTAAGACAGGGTGTGCGTGTGTGTGTGTGTGTGTGTGTGTGTGTGTGTGTGTTAGTGTGTGTGTGTGAGTGTATGTTTGTGTGTGTGTGTGTGTGTGTGTGTGTGTGTGTGTGTGTGTGTGTGTGTGTGTGTGTGCGCGCGTGGTTTCTTTATTCAATTCTTGTATGTACAATACATAATTAGCTTATTTCTTTTACTGTCTTTCCACACTAATATCACACACACACACACACACACACACACACACTTTGTAAAATAACATGAACATTAAAAAAAAAAAAACAATCTTAGAATAAGACACGATTCTATAAAATCATTATAAATTGTCAAATGGCAGGTTTAGTATTAAAACCCCTCAGCAATATACAGTAAAAGAGATATGTTCTAAAGTAACAAGTACATTAACATAAAAGGTTCCTGAATAAGAAGCCCTGCCACAAATTAATCATTATAAACCATAAATCTCATATTGCACACATGATAATTAGAACATGATACTGAACAAAAAGGTAAAACATCAATACTGTACAACTTGAGACTTGCAACTGCCAGTAAAAACATTTGAAAGGATATTCCATAACTAAGATTTCCACACTTTCATATAAAAACACCAGTTTTGTTAAACACAAACACACACACTTTGTAAAATAACATGAACATTAAAAAACACAATCTTTGAATATGAATCGCTTCTATAAAATCATTATAAATTGTCAAATAGCAGGTTTTTTGGTAAATGTCATCAAAACTATCCTCTTTCCTGCCCACCACCGTGGCTGCTTTTCTGACAAGTTTGTCTAATTGGTCTTCGTCTTGTTTGGTCACGTTACTGCCCCAACACACTAACCATAAAACAAGAGAGGCAAGGCCTTCAAGACTCACTTATGATACACTTTAAAAAAAAAATTTTTTTAAATCTAATTGTTAAAATGCATTCTGTATTTGTTATTATAAAGCTTCGCGTTAAAAAAAAAAAAGAAAAAAAAAGTCCTAACCAGATTCGAACCCCGCGTGTTCGGGTGAGAAGAAACTGCATTATCCACTACACTATCGTGGCTCCTTAACTGACGTTCTAAAATTTAACATTTGAACATTTTTTAAAGGGCGATAAATCAATTGCGGTATTCGCAGTGAGAACGCTGTTTAACTCATATTATTCTGGTGTATCTTGGGCATTCAAAAAATCTTTAAGGGCAATAAAAAATTCTTTTTAATGGCTATCGCCGCAATCACACTGCAACATTTAGCCGTTTTCACTAGATCTAGATAGATGTACAAGTTTAGTTACACCCGCCAGGAATGTAGTATGACACGGTCAATTCAATTTCTCTTTTATGTTCATTCTAGTTTTATAGTCTTAAAGTTGATATGAAAATTGAGTATTTTGTTAAACTAAAAACATGCAGAGCCAAGTACAAGTACTTCTAAACGTCGTATGAAGTGAAAAGGACTTCATTTTGAGAAAAGTCAAGACTGGAAATTTTTCGTTTCATTGTGATCAGTTCAAGGGTATTAACTAGCATGGTTTACAATTTTTAACTGTGAATTCCCATGGATTCTGTGGATATTTTTATGGCAGTTTGGGGCATAATCCATAAGTGATGAGGCGTTCACAAATCTTTCTCTGAATAAATATTTAACGGTCTCCTTCTCCAACTTTCCATCACATGTTATCGTGTATTGTCCATTGAATATAGGATTGATCGGGCAGGTCAACAACTTGAAACAAAATGGCATCGTTCGCGTTCGCGAAGAATAAGAGCACGCGCTTTGAATGTGTATAAATATGTGTATGCAACTGATTTTTGCCCATGACCTTCAGGGCTCAGCCAACAGATCTGTAAAGTCCACACGTCGTATTGATTTTAGTATTTTCCGAAAAAGACCACTTGGGCGAATGAACATAGTGAAAGCCCTGTACACTGAGAGTAAAACACACAAGCTTTTTATGGATTGATTATAATTTCAAAATGTAATGTTTAAGATGAGAAAGATCAGTTTAAAGCAAATTAAGTCCCCTAGCATTAATTACAGAGTAATTCCTTTTTTTACTATCTGCACCAAAACTTTGCAAAATAAATAAAACTTCCATGCTTAGCAAAAGAAGTTCCTGTTTGAACAAAAAATGATAATAATGACTGCTCTTGTTGTTGTGTCAGAATATCAGATCAAAGTGCCAAGTTTAGAGAATACAAAAAATATAAATTAACAGTAAATGCAGTTTGCATATAATTAGGCTTCATTTTTTATTTTTTTGTGCCCATCCCAGAGGTGCAATAGGAGGAGTTTGTATTATACTCCATGTTTGGTGTTAAATATACTTACCATGTCAAACTGATGCAAACTAGGCCTATTGGTTTGCTCTGCTTGGCCAAATTTCGCGCGGCTAACAGTGAAAAGATGGGCCCACCGCTCTCAGCCAATCAAACGCCTCTAAAAACTATAAGCGCTTAATCATTCCGTGGCCATGAACAAAAATGCCCCATGAGAACCACGGCGGAGACGCGGGGACGGACGGGCGGGCATTCGAGTTTGACATGGTAAGTATATTTAACACCAAACATGGAGTATAATACAAACTCCTCCTTTTGGTGTCATATACTGTACCATGTCAAACTGATGCAGAATTTAAAGCAAATGGAGGCGGGCAACGCCTACTGGTTCATATGGGGAGCCCTTGTAACTGAGACGGCAGTGTTAGCCGCGACAAAGGAAATCCCCTTGGAACCGTCAGCCCTGGTCATACGGAAATTCCTGAGGTAGAAGTTGATGAAGGGATTCTCAGACGGCCAGAAGGCTGCCTCCAAGACATGCTGCGTTGGCACTGAGTGCTGGAAGGCAGCCGAAGTAGCTATGGCCCGCACTTCGTGTGCCCTGGGATGAAGACAGCTGATATCCCTGTGTGCATGAGAGTAGGCTCTACGAATGACTTGGGAAACCTGGCGGGAAATGGTGCCTGCAGCGATGTCTTTCTTGTAATTCTCATTGAGGGAGATGAGCAGACCCCTCTGAGAAGAACGCCTATGGCGAGACCTATCCCAATAATATTTGAGACACCGAACAGGACAGGTGCCTATCCTCATCATCTTGGGCAAGAATATCAGACAAAGGTCTGACCCTCGGAGAGGGGGAAGGAACCTCAGGGTCTTGGTTCTTAGCCAGAAACTCTGGAAGGAAACGAATAGTGATGGAACCATCTCTGTGGAAGGCCAGATCTTGTGGCATTTCACTAAGCCCGTGCAGCTCACTTCTACGACTGCCTGTGGCCAGCCACAGAAGGAAAGTGGTCTTGAGGGTGAGGATGTCAACAGGAATAGTCCCCAATGGTAGGAAGGGCTGTTTTCGAATGAAATCCAGCACCAGGAACAAGTCCCAGAGGGGCACTCTTCTGGGGTCTCTAGCTTCCTTCAGAGGGGCACCCCTAGCCACCTCTCTGAGCAGGCAATCCACTTCAAAGGCGGAACCACCTAGCTGTTTGCATTGTGGTACAGAAGGCAGACCTGTACCCTCGCACAGAACTAGCAGACAGGATGAACCGAGGAGCAGAGAGCCAGAAAGTTGGCCAGCTGCATGCTCGTAAGGTTCGTAGGGGTAATGCCATGAGCTGTACACCACCGCAACCATATCTTCCAGCGAAAGTCATACAAAGTCTCCATTCCCTGCCTCCTTGCTCTGGTGACTATGGAGAGGAGGTCAGAGGAGGCAGACCCCTGGGTCAGCACAGCCGACACAGAGGCCGACCGAGGGGTCGAGGACTTCAATGGTGATGCTGACAGTTCCGACCGCACAGCAGCCATGCGTGCTGGTGGAGCAGTTGAGGATTGGAATGCGGAGTGCCCGAGTGAGGCTGCCTCAGCAGATGAGATTTGGTTTCAAGTTCCAGGGGTGGGAACATGTGTCAGGGACTGAAGGTCCGGAAACCAGGTCTGGGCTGGCCATTTCGGCGCAATGAGGATCGGCTGCGGGTGTTCCAATCTGTCTTTCCGTATCACCTTGGACAGAATTGGAAAGGGAGGAAACGCGGAGGCAATCAGACTGCTCCAATCTAGAGAGAGAGCATCCACTGCCCACGCTTCTGGGTCGGCAACCGAAGACACGGAAGTGGGAAGTCTCTTGTTGAACAAGGTCCACCATCGGCCGAAACCACTGTTCCCACACCCCCTGAAGGCTGTCCTTGTCCAGGGTGCACTCTGTGCGCATGACACTCTTGGGCCTGCTAAGAGCATCTGCCAAGAAGTTGGTTTTTCCTGCTCAGTGTCTCGCTGAAAGTGCAATGCCCTTGCTGTGGCACCAAACGGAGGAGAGCCTCAGTCCGCATTGAGAGGTCTGCCGAGTGCGCTCCCCCCATTTGTTCACATAACATGCGACCGTCGTCTTGTCCGTGAACAAGCGGATGGTCTTGCCAGTGGCCTCCCCCATGAAGTGCAGGAGAGTCCTGCGAACTGCCTCCAGTTCCAGAAACATTGATGTGGCATAGGCGCTCCTCCGGGGACCAAGTCCCTGCTGCATAGAGTGAGTCCATGTGGGCTCCCCAGCCCAGGGAGGAGGCGTCTGTGAAGAGTGCCACCTGAAGAGTAGGTGGGGCTAAGGGCACCCCCTGTGTCCAAAGGGGGTGATTAACCACTCTGATGTCACCTCGAGGAACCACTCGCCCAGACATATCTGGGTATCCCATGGCTGAGTGCTCTGGGACCGGCGTAACCTCAGTACCCTCTGGAGAGGGCGCTTGAGAACCCTGTCCAGGGGAATGAGAGGTGCTGTGGACTCCATCATGACCAAGAGGGAAGAAAGTGTCTGCGCTGTATCTTGGGAGGAGTGGCGCCAGTGGCTGAGGAGGCCTGCCAGACGGTACCAGTGATCTGGCGCCAGAGAGACTATCATAGACCGCATGTCGAATCTCATCCCTAAGAAGTCGAAGGACTGACATGGGGACAGATCGCATATCTGCTGGTCCATGAGGAAGCCCAGTTGGGAGCAAAGGTCTAGAAGTCTGGCCGTATGACTCAGGCACCGGGCCTGCGACTGGGCCAGGATAAACAAGTCGTCCAGGTACACACAGAGACAAATGGATTCCGAGCGGACGATGGACACCAATTCCCGCACCACCTTGGTAGACAGGAAAGGGGCAAGGGACAGACCAAATGGGAGGGCCGGGAACTGGATCCCCTTGTCCCTCCACACGAACCTCAGGTACCGACGGGATGCCGAATGGATGAGTATATGAAAATAAGCATCTTCCAGATCGATAGAGGTAGGCCAATCACCTTGTTGGATGGTCTCCCGAATCTGTGCCTGTGTGTCCATCTTGAGTTTGATTTTGGGGAGGAATTTGTTGAGGGGGGACAAGTCCAAAACTGGTCTCCACCCTCCCGAGACCTTTGGAATCACCAACAACCAGCCGTAAAAACCGGGGCCCGGGTCCGAGAGTTGAGATATAGCCCCATGAGGAGTGGGTGCGATATCTCTTTTTCTAGGACGTTCTCCTGCTCCGTTGAGCTGGGCACCTAAGGAGGAAGAGTGGATCTTTAGAGGGGGGAGATCCTCCACCCAAGACAGCATGTACCCCGACTCTAGCACCGACATAATCCCGTCGTTGAGTACCAGAGCACACCACTGATGTGCATGCCGGGACAAGTTTCCTACTTGGAGGGGCTGAACGACTGGCGGTGCTGAATCGGGGCCCAGTCATTGGGGGTGCTGCCTTCTGGCCTTGGGCATGGCCGGTCGGCTTGGACAGACCTAAGGTGGTTTATTCCTCTGCCACTGATTCGGCACACGCTGCCTTGACAGGCGGCGTGGTATATGGAGGGGCCCTGGTGGCCAGTCTCTTCAATGGCATAGAACCCTGGAGCCCATGAGAGGTGTGGGCCAAATATGAGGCCACCTCCCTGTTTGTCTCTGCCCTGTGGCTGACAAAATGGAGCGGGAACTGGCCGAAGAGGGAGTGCTGCTGTGCTGGGATGGACCGCAGGGCAGCCCTCTCCTCCACAGGAATGTTAGAGAGGCTGAAAATGGCATCACGCCGCGCTAGCACAGTATTGAAGTGAAGGCTGGTAGCTGTGTCTGCAGCTGCCGTGAGACCAGATGCTACCCTATTGCCAAAAGCGTGTAACCTCTGGTCGGTGAAGAGGCCCGGCGGGACAGAGGAAGGAGACCCCTTGTCCTGATTAACTGGACACTGTTCGCACAGGTCATTGGCCCTGTGAAGGAACGTGTCGAAGGTGTACGCCGTGGAAACCTCGAGGGGGGCAGCGGCGGGCCAATTTGTCCCACTCTGCTAACGTTTTAAAGGATAGGTTAGCTGAAGTGGGGAAGGTGGTGCGCTGTGAGACCAACATCTGTCCTGTGCGGAGGGCTCTGCTCCGCTGTAGGCAGGGTGGTCCTGCGTGTACCAGGACCACAACCCTCCCTTGTAGGAATCTTTAAGAAACTTTCCCGGGGAAAAGGCGCCCGGGGCAGAGAGGGACTCCCTGCCTAGAGGAGGGATGGAAGCAGCACCCCTGACAGTGCGGGCTGACTTAATAAGCCATACCTGCACCATTTCTGGCACTCTGAGTTGCCTTGTGGTTCTGGAGTTAGAGTCACATGGCGTAAGGAGGGTCAAAGGTAACAAAGTAGCCTGAGGGACTGCTTCGGCATACGTGGCCCTATTGGGGAGGGTCAGTTCGAGCTCGGCAAAGTCCGGGTTTGGTTCAGGCTGGTCCCTAGGGAGGCACGGGCTCAATCTGTCCCCCCTGGGATGTGGGCGAAGAGTGCTCATCTGCTTGTTCGTCCTCATCCGAAGACAGGGGCTCCCACTCTTGTTCGCAGTCCATCCCCTGCTGGGTGCCATCCCAAGTGGATGTACCCACTGGGGCGTCCTGTGAGCTGTGGTCAGCCCATCGGGATGAGCTGGGACGATCCCGAGCCGGGACCATGGCCGCCACTGTTATGTCCTTGACACCTGGAGCGGGTGGGGAGCGTGTGGACCGTAGGTCCAACCATGCTTGGGATGGTGGGTGCCACACCTTTTCAGAGAGGGCGTCCCTGGATGCAAGAGTGACCCACGAGTGCTGTGTGGGGACAAACACCCACTCATCTCACTGTAGGACCGAGGGCTGGGCAGGTGGGGACTGCCGGCTCCACCGGGCCGAGTAGGGCCCCTGAGCAGCCGTCGGTCCTGACAAGGAGGCCGTTGTGACCGTGGTGGTCACCTGTGGGTTGACAGAGGCCCGATTTGTGGACAGAGTGGCAATATTGGTCGAGGAACTCGACCTGACCGACAAGAAGTCGATCCCACTTGTCGGGGCTGTGTGTGTCACCCTGTGAGATGTGCTGGGTTGGGTCCGGTGGGGAGCGGACAAGGGGCTGGCCCTTGGTGCTCCCGGCAACCCAGTGTGCATCCTAGATGCGCCCCAGTACGGGTAGAATGGGGGTAACTACCCGTGGGCACCAGCCATACTGTGACCCAAACCCCAAGGGTCACTGGTGCATTGACCTCCATGAAGGGAACAACCTGGCCAAGTCGGAGGGAGGTCAGGTCCGACTTGGGTGTCAGTCCCGCCCGAAGACGAGCGGGCTGACTGCCCGGAACCGCCTGACACGCACGGGCCTCCCCCAGCAGGGGAGACCGGCCGGATAGCGGGAAGACCTGCAGAGCAGGTTGCCACGCGCCCCGAATCCCCTCCCGTGGGGAGACTGGGGTGGCTTGGCCCGGGGTGGGCAAAGTAGAGATCCCCCCCCGGAACCAAATTTTTCTCCCCCCCCAAAAGGAGGTGGGGGAGGGGGGTCGACAGAGAAGGGAGGAGGGGGAACAACAATGGGGCACGTGAGGGCCGTCTCCGAGTGGGGACCCGGGTAATGGCCGGGCGCGGCCTCCCCTCGGGAGTCCGCGCCTAGCTGCGAGTCCCCACAGCACGGAGATGACTTGCCATTCCCCCTTCTCCCTGCCTCGCGCTGGGACACCTCGGGAGGCGACGCTCGTACCTCTTTCCCCCCCGGTCCCCTTCATGACCGTTTTACTGGTACGAACGTCGCCTCCGCGATCAGCGTCTAACGACGCATCGCCGCGGTCCGTATCGGGAGGAATCATGAGCTCCGGGCCTGGGAGAGTCTCTTACCGAGTCTCAATCCCAGCATCATGATTCCCTGCCTTCGTGGTATGGCACACGAGGCATGGAACCCGCGCTTAGGCACCCAGCGAAAATCCGACCCCCAACAGAGAAAGGAAAGACAGGATCGACTTAGAGGCAGAAAAAATCGAACGAATCGAGGGTGCCGAGTCGAATCGAGTACACAGAATGTAAGAATACAATAAACACAAGCCGCATGCAACAAAATAAGGCCAAAAGGATACGCTGAACAGCCGAAAAAAGCGTAAGACGAGACAGAGCGTAAACCTGACAAGATGGCGTGGAGAGCCTTGGCCAAAGGAATGATTAAGCGCTTATAGTTTTTAGAGGCGTTTGATTGGCTGAGAGCGGTGGGCCCATCTTTTCACTGTTAGCCGCGCGAAATTTGGCCAAGCAGAGCAAACCAATAGGCCTAGTTTGCATCAGTTTGACATGGTACAGTATATGACACCAAAATTGTTTTTAACGAGATGACTGGAAAGAACTGAATTTTTCCTATTTTTATGCCTTATTTGGTGTCAAATGACAAAGTATTTACAGAGAAAATGGCAATGTTAAAGTTTACCACGGACACACAGACACACACACACACAGAGACAACCAAACACCGGGTTAACTCTCTCCATACGAACGGCGAAAGAGATGACGTCAACAGCGTTTCACCCCAATTACCATCATCAAAATATTGCAAGCGGAAAGCTCTTATACTGAAGACGTGAATGTTGACAAAGAATACCACAATTCTGACGACGGAAGCTAAAGGTTGGGTCATTCAGACACCCACTGGACATCCGAGGGGTCTGTGTAGAGGAGAAGAGAGGACTGGCCGTACTCAGTGAGTTAAAACACAGACTCACTTTGTTTACACAAGTGAGTCAACAAAACACAATTAAACATTTGTAGCATCTGGTTATATACATTAAAAGATCTTAATTTCCCGACACAGTACAACCGACTGTTTACCTTTTTCACTAGTGCATTTCAATTTTCATTCCATGATAATTTGTTGTTGAGAATTACACTAAGGCACTTGTATTAACCTGTTCAACAACCAATTACACCAAGTATCAACAACCTCTCCCTTGATGGCAATTTCATTAGCTCTGGGTTTCTTCTTCCTGAAATCAATAACAAGTTGTTTTGTTTTACTGACATTTAACTCTAGAAGTCAGCATCACACCAATGCTAAAATTGTTGATTTCCTGTCTGTGCTCTGTTTCATTGTCATTAGTAAAAAGTCCTGTCAGAGCTGAATCATTAGCAAACTTGACAAGTGGACAGGATTCTGTGCTGCTTCTACAGTCAGCTGTATACAGAGTAAAAAGAAAACGTGACAGCACTGTACCCTGGGCTGCACCAGTATTAGTGCATAAAATACTGGAGACTGAGTCTTTGATTTTAACAAACTAGGGTCTGTTGGTGAGGTCGTCTAAAATTTATGAAACAGTCAGAAAATCAACTTTCATCTGTAAAAGCTTCTTAGCTTAAAAGGTGGGGCTGAATAGTATTAAAAGCACTTGAGAAGTAAAAAAATATCAAACGGATATGTATCAGGCTTGTCTAAATGCTCATACACCTTCTTCAATACAAACAACAAAGAATCAACAACATTTGTTTCTCCTGTGTGCAAATTGTAGCGGGTCTAAAAATATCCTTCATGAATCCCCTGCAAGTGAATCAAAACAACTCTCTCAAATATTTTCATTATGGCAGATGTCAGAGCCACAGGGTGGAGGTCATTCATGCACTTTACTGGTGTTTTCCTGGGGAAAATTAAAAATCATAGTTCAAATTTTATAAAGTTGTTCCGCACAGTGACTGAGGGTGATCGTTTTGATACCATTTGGACCAGCTGCTTTGTTCCTTTTTAACTTTTTTTAATTGTTTGAGAACGTAGTCCTCAGAGACAACTACTCTCTCCCCCTGTTGATCAGAAGGGATCGTGGTCAGGAAGTCAGTCAGGTCTTTTCTGTTGTCACTGAAATCATGACAGTCAAACTGTGTAAAATGCATTCAATTTGTCTGCTTCCTCAGCTAAGCACATCGTTACTGACTCCATTTCTCCCTTTCTAGCTTTGTAACCACTCATCAAATCCAACTCTTCCCAAACCCCTTTCATATCATTACCAATTAATTTAGCTTCTATTTTGTGTTTGTACTCTGCTTTACCACTCTTTAATTCTGTTTAATCTTTTTCTGTACTTCTTTCAGTTCATCCTTGAATTAGTTTTTTTTTTTAAATAATAAAAAAAGCTCTTTTCTTCATGTTAAGTGTTGTTTTAATCTTTCTGGTAATCTATGGCTTGTAACTTGTGAAAATTTTAATTTATCTACTTGGAACAACACAGTCCTCACAAAATTTAATGTATTATGTCACATTGTCTGTCAGTTCACACACATCTTCTGCTGCATCCACAAACACATTCCAATCTGTGTTAGAAAGACAGCCCCTCAACGTCTCAACAGCGTCAACTCAACAGACCAGTCTTAGTAACTATTCTTCATACATGTTAGTCCCTTTTACCCAATCCTCTACTGCTGTAATTAAGCTGACAAAGTGTACTTTTTGATGTTAGTCGTGATGATGACAAGTACGATACAGTGATCTGAAACTGCACTGCCATTAATTGAATTACCAGTATTTCTTGGATTTTTTTTTTTTTTTTTTTTTTTACAACACAGAAGAGAGCCCTCTTTAACAATATAAACCCCCAGTGCTCTCTCCCAATTCACTTCCCCTGCTCTCTCTCCAACAACTCCTCCCCACCCCCACCCCCCTCCCTCCCTGCACCCTCTCTTCTCCCTTCCCCCTCCACTCCTCCCTTCACCCCCCTACCTACTGTACCCCTTTACCCTCCCCCATCCACTGCACCCCTCCCCCCTTCAGACTCCCCTATCCACTGCACCCCTTTACCCTCCCCCCTCCCCTATCTACTGCACCCCCTCCCCTATCCACTGCACCCCTTCACCCTCCCCCCTCCCCTATCCACTGCACCCCTTCACCCTCCCCCCTCCCCTATCTACTGCACCCCCTCCCCTATCCACTGCACCCCTTCACCCTCCCCCCTCCCCTATCCACTGCACCCCTTCACCCTCCCCCCTCCCCTATCCACTGCACCCATTCTCCCTCCCCCCTCCCCTATCCACTGCACCCATTCTCCCTCCCTCCTCCCCTATCCACTGCACCCCTTCACCCTCCCCCCTCCCCTATCCACTGCACCCCTTCTCCCTCCCCCTACCCCTATCCACTGCACCCCTTCTCCCTCCCCCCTCCCCTATCCACTGCACCCCTTCACCCTCCCCTATCCACTGCACCCCTTCTCCCTCCCCCCTCCCCTATCTACTGCACCCCTTCTCCATCCCTCCTCCCCTATCCACTGCACCTCTTTACCCTCCCCCCTCCCCTATCCACTGCACCTCTTTACCCTCCCCCCTCCCCTATCCACTGCACCCCCCCCCCTCCCCTATCCACTGCACCCCTTCACTCTTGCCCATCTACTGTACCCCTCCCCTGCACCCCTTCACCCTTCCCTATCCACTGCACCCCTCCCCCCTTCCCTATCCACTGCACCCCTTCACTCTCCCCTATCCACTGCACCCCTCCCCCTCCCCTGCACCCTTCCCTATCCACTGCACCCCTCCCCCCTCCCCTATCCACTGCACCCCTCCCCCTCCCCTGCACCCCTTCACCCTTCCCTATCCACTGCACCCCTCCCCTATCCACTGCACCCCTTCACTCTCCCCTATCCACTGCACCCCTTCACTCTCCCCTATCCACTGCACCCCTCCCCCTCCCCTATCCACTGCGCCCCTCCCCCTCCCCTATCCACTGCACCCCTCCCCCTCCCCTATCCACTGCACCCCTCCCCCTCCCCTATCCACTGCACCCCTCCCCCTCCCCTATCCACTGCGCCCCTCCCCCCTCCCCTATCCACTGCACCCCTTCACTCTCCCCTATCCACTGCACCCCTCCCCCTCCCCTATCCACTGCACCCCTCCCCCTCCCCTATCCACTGCGCCCCTCCCCCCTCCCCTATCCACTGCACCCCTTCACTCTCCCCTATCCACTGCACCCCTCCCCCTCCCCTATCCACTGCACCCCTCCCCTATCCACTGCACCCCTTCACTCTCCCCTATCCCTTGCACCCCTTCACTCTCCCCTATCCACTGCACCCCTCCCCCTCCCCTATCCACTGCACCCCTCCCCTATCCACTGCACCCCTTCACTCTCCCCTATCCCTTGCACCCCTTCACTCTCCCCTATCCACTGCACCCCTCCCCTATCCACTGCACCCCTTCACTCTCCCCTATCCCTTGCACCCCTTCACTCTCCCCTATCCACTGCACCCCTCCCCTATCCACTGCACCCCTTCACTCTCCCCTATCCCTTGCACCCCTTCACTCTCCCCTATCCACTGCACCCCTCCCCCTCCCCTATCCACTGCACCCCTCCCCTATCCACTGCACCCCTTCACTCTCCCCTATCCCTTGCACTCATCCCCTTCCCCTCTCCCATGCACCCCTTCCCCCTCCTCTCCCCTGCAACCCTTCCCCTCTCAAAAAACAAGGCAATAAGTCTGACACTTGTTGCTGGCTACACAGAGAACAAATACAAGACTTATACATCCATAAATACTGACCCAGCTTGACCTCAGCATTGTCTGTCAGCAGCACATTCTGCCCCTTGATGTCTCTGTGGATGACTCGACTGTTGTGAAGATGGGCCAGACCCTGCCAACCACCAACACAGAATCACTTCAACCACCAACCACCATGCACACAACACACCATCCATCTGTGCATATATATTGCATACAACACACACTGACCACCAACCACCGAACACCACACACACAACACAAACTGACCATCAATCACCATACACACACAACGCAAACACTGATCACCGACCACAATACATACACAACACACACTGACCATCAACCACGACTCACACACAACACACAAACTGACCACCAACCACCACACACACTGACCAACAATCACCACACATACAAACACACTGACCACTGACCACCATGCATACAATACACACTGACCACCAACCACAATACACACAATACACACACAACAGACACTGACCACCAATCACCACACACACACATCACACACTGACCACCAATCACCACACACACACACATCACACACTGACCACCTATCACCACACACACACAACAGACACTGACCACCAATCACCACACACACACACTGACCACTAATCACCACACACACACACAACACACACTAACCACCTATCACCACACACACACACAACACACACTGACCACCTATCACCACACACACACACAACACACACTGACCACCTATCACCACACACACACACATCACACACACTGACCACTAATCACCACACACACAACACACACTGACCACCAATCACCACACACACAACACACATTTACCACTAATCACCACGCGCACACACAACACACACTGACCACCTATCACCACACACACAACACACACACTGACCACCAATCACCACACACACAACACACACTGACCACTAATCACCACACACACAACACACACTGACCACCAATCACCACACACACAACACACACACTGACCACCAATCACCACACACACAACACACACACTGACCACCAATCACCACACACACAACACACACACTGACCACCAATCACCACACACACAACACACACTGACCACTAATCACCACACACACAACACACACTGACCACCAATCACCACACACACAACACACACACTGACCACCAATCACCACACACACAACACACACTGACCACTAATCACCACACACACAACACACACTGACCACCAATCACCACACACAGAACACACACACTGACCACCTATCACCACACACACACAACAGACACTGACCACCAATCACCACACACACAACACACACTGACCACTAATCACCACACACACACAACACACACTGACCACCTATCACCACACACACAACACACACACTGACCACCTATCACCACACACACACACAACACACACTGACCACCTATCACCACACACACACACATCACACACACTGACCACTAATCACCACACACACAACACACACTGACCACCAATCACCACACACACAACACACATTTACCACTAATCACCACGCGCACACACAACACACACTGACCACCTATCACCACACACACAACACACACACTGACCACTAATCACCACACACACAACACACACTGACCACCAATCACCACACAAACAACACACACTGACCACTAATCACCACACACACAACACACACTGACCACCAATCACCACACACACAACACACACACTGACCACCAATCACCACACACACAACACACTGACCACTAATCACCACACACACAACACACACTGACCACCAATCACCACACACACAACACACACACTGACCACCAATCACCACACACACAACACACACTGACCACTAATCACCACACACACAACACACACTGACCACCAATCACCACACACACAACACACACTGACCACTAATCACCACACACACAACACACACTGACCACCAATCACCACACACACAACACACACTGACCACCAATCACCACACACACAACACACACTGACCACCAATCACCACACACAGAACACACACACTGACCACCAATCACCACACACACAACACACACTGACCACTAATCACCACACACACAACACACACTGACCACCAATCACCACACACACAACACACACACTGACCACCAATCACCACACACACAACACACACTGACCACTAATCACCACACACACAACACACACTGACCACCAATCACCACACACAGAACACACACACTGACCACCTATCACCACACACACAACACACACTGACCACTAATCACCACACACACAACACACACTGACCACTAATCACCACACACACAACACACACTGACCACTAATCACCACACACACACAACACACATTAACCACCAATCACCACACACACTGACTACCAATCACTACACACACAACACACATTGACCACTAATCACCACACACACACAACACGCATTAACCATCAATCACCACACACACACACAACACACACACACTGACCACCAATCACCACACACACAACACACACCGACTACCAATCACTACACACACAACACACATTGACCACCAATCACCACACACACACAACACACACTGACCACCAATCACCACACACAATTATTATCATCATTACTATACTATTACCATAATTAACACATGGTTTGGGATTTCAAACATGTTGCTTCCTTCATTCTTACTTTGTGTCAAAACCCATGAACATATTGAGGATAAGAGAGTTACACAATTTCACAACACTGACCACTGTTCAGTAGAACACAAAGCTACTGTTCATCCTGAAAATTTGTCAAAGAGAATGCCTTTTGCCTGAATCTCTGCAGCATGTATTTCAGCAACAGCTACGTGCACTGCTACTGGATCATATCATTCCATCACAACATATCATTTCACACATTTAAGGAAATCCACTGTTATGCTTATGTCATTTTACATTTGTAACCTTGGAGCATGTGTTATCAATATCTGTGCAAACAAGATTGAAAACACAATATCTTAACAACCACTGCAAGATCAAATTTAACTTCATGAAAATTAAATTACATAAAATAGATAGGACCTTTTTTCTTTCTTTTTTTTTTTTTAACCCTTTCGCTGCCAGGAAAATAAGATTTAAGTGAAATCTATTTGCCAGGGTTTTTTCACAAAAAACGGGTATAAATTTTCCAAAAATTCTGTGCTCTTTGTTATTGGAGAAAGACCCATTAACCCTTTCGCTGCCAGGAAAATAAGATTTAAGTCAAATCTATTTGCCAGGGTTTTTTTTCACAAAAAACGGGTATAAATTTTCAAAAAATTCTGTGCTCTTTGTTATTGGAGAAAGACCCATAAAAGTATATATTTTCTGAAAGGTAAATGAATAAAGAATACAAAACACATGCTGTTTTCCCATTTTATATATTTTTAGTGACATGCTGTTGTTTTGAAATCAGTGTTTTGTTTTTTGTCACATTTTCAACTTGTTCATTACAAACATTAGTCAGGTAATTTGCACAAAAACATCATATTTTCTGGACAAATGGATATCTGCAAACACAAAATCATACCAGAACAACCACAATATATTTTTTTTTTTTAAGAGATAGATACACAATACATTGTGACTTCAAGTGATAAGATGGATGTGAGGCCACGCCCCCTCAGTCTCCACTCCCCTCCTCCTCACCCATCTCACACGGTCACTTGATTCAGTTCTCATCAGACCACGTTGGCTGCGTGCCAAGACTATCGCTCTGCTGCTAATTCGGTCATCTGTCGTCTGCTAAGATCTGTACAGTCGGCATCACTCACTGACAGTCGCATCGTGGCCACTCTCTTCATTATTCATTTATTTTCTATCAGATCGTCCTATAAATGTTCATCTCTATCTTCTCCTTCGAATTTACGCTTGAATTCTTTCTGAGCATCAGCTAAAGAAAGAAATCATGGTTGATTTAGTTCGTCACGATCGCATGTATTGAGCACGGCGTCAGTCCGACATTTTGTTGAGCGAGCGAGGAGAGAAGTCAGGCAAACACTTGGACAGTGACCCAACCAAAACGTTCAAATAAAGGACTGCTTCATGACGTAGATGGGGTTTCTAGCTATGAATAGAATCTAGAGAGATTCCCCAGGCTAAAGCTACCACTATTTTTGCCAAGGAAGTGAATGCAAACCAGGGAAAAGTCAGAATATTTCGATGACGAGTTATCTCGTCATGCAGGCAGCGAAGCATACATGCTTGCCATGACGAGTTATCTCGTCATGCAGGCAGCCTAGGGGTTAAAGTATATATTTTCT
The DNA here is from genome assembly GCF_041734735.1 of Babylonia areolata. NCBI lineage: Eukaryota > Metazoa > Mollusca > Gastropoda > Neogastropoda > Buccinidae > Babylonia > Babylonia areolata. The sequence goes on along the minus strand of NC_134905.1, from coordinate 10,710,525 downwards.
GAAAGGGAAATGAATAAAGAATACAAAACACATGATGTTTTCCCATTTTACGCATTTTAAGTGACATGCTGTTGTTTTGAAATCAGTGTTTTGTTTTTTGTCACATTTTCAACTTGTTCATTACAAACATTAGTCTGGTAATTTGCACAAAAATATCATTTTCTGGACAAATGGATATCTGCACACACAAAATCATACTAGAACAACCACAATATAAAAAAAATGAAAAAGAAATAGATGCACTGTGACTTCTGCAAGTGATAATATGGATGTGAGGCCACGCCCCCTCAGTCTCCACCCCCCTCCTCTTCACCCCTCTCACACCCTCACTTCATCAGACCGCGTTGGATGAGTGCCAAGAAAATAGCTCATACGGTGCCCTGCTAAAAATTCGGTGACCTGTCGTCTGCTAGAGCTGAACAGCCTGCATCACTCACTGATAGTTGTATCTTGGCCACTCTCTTGATTGCTCCCTTTATTTTCTATCAAATCGTCCTATAAATGTTCACCACTGTCTTCTCCTTCGATTTTATGCTCCAATTCTTTCTGAGCATCAGCTAAAGAAAGTAATCTTGGTTGATTTAGTTCGCCACGAGCGCATGTCTTGAGCACAGAGTCAGTCCGACATTTTGTTGAGCGAGCGAGGAGAGGAGCCAGGCAAAGACTGCGGCCAGTAACCCAACCAAAACGTTCAAATAAAGGACTGCCTTATGACGCAGATGGTGTTTCTAGCTATGAATAGAATCCAGAAAGATTCCCCAAGCTAAAGCTACCAGCATTTTTGTCAACGAACTGAATGCAAAGCAGGGAAAAGTCAGAATATTTCGATGACGAGTTATCTCGTCATTGTGGCAGCGAAGCATACATGCTTGCCATGACGAGTTATCTTGTCATGCAGGCAGCCTAGGGGTTAATGAATCCAATATGAATAAAACTTTACAGAAACATACATATGATGATATAAAACCAAACAAAAATACTTTACAGAAACATACATATAAGGATATAAAATCAATCAAAATTTCAAGGTTGTATCTTTATTGGTTTCTGAGATATTGTGTTTTGATTTCTTTTAAATGCATATTTTGCAGAATGGCAAGATTTGCCATTTTTCAAAGAGCATAAAACAGTAACTAATTGGTCTACAGACATTAAATTTGGTACATACATTTTCTATACCTGCTGCACCATTTTCATGTTAAAAGTCAAAAAGATTAGTTGTCAGATTATTATAAATGTGTTATTTAACAGCTTTCTTACTTTAAAAAAAAGGGGGGGCAGGGAGGGGTGGGGAAGAGATGGAGGATGAATCATATATATATATATATATATATATATATATATATATATATATATATATATATATATATATATTATATAATAAATAAAACAAAGTTGAAAATCAACACCTATTTTGTTAAACAAAAAAAATAAAAATCTGAATTTTTGCTGCCACCCGGCAGCTTGGTCACAGACTACACTTATAACAGGTGACACAATGCTATTTCTTACGTCATCTTTCTGACCTTACATGACGTCTTCTACTACGTAAAGTTATCATGTTCTAAATATTCCTTCAATTGTCTATGTACACATCACTCTTTTTCACTCTTTCTCTCTCTCTGAATCTCAGTGATCGTGTGTAACCACCATCACGACAAACCGGACTGGCAACTCCACGAATCAGAGTTCACAATGAAAACCCATGGATGTCGCTTCTCAAGTTCAGTCCAACAAAAACTGTCCCAAGGTTACACGTCCAGAACAGTTCTCTTCTTTTCAGCTCCTCTACTTTGTTGACCTGCTCCAACGCTGTCAGCTGTAAAAAGCTGAGGTTGGCGTCAGAAGGGTGAGGGGTGGAAGAAACATGGGCAGCAACCAAACACTTGGTGCCTTTCCTCGGTTTGCAGTCGCTTTTGTGGTTTGCCCATCTTTTCTTAAGATCGTAGGATCATCCCACATATTGTGCCTCTGGGTGAAGTCTACAGGTCAATAGATAGACCAAGTTTGGCGTGGTGCAGGAGAGGTGTTGGTTGATCTGCCAGCACCTTCCATCCCAAGGAGAAATGACATGGTCTGTGAAGTGGCCATGACGGCAGGTGTCACAGCGAGGTGCCTGACATTTGAAGAAGCCTCGGATGTTGTCAGGGCCATGAACCACAAACCGCCTGGGGACAGTGGGTTTGTACATACTGCCCAGGTTTCTGCGGCATCTGTCTGCTGCAATTATCAGGATTTTGGGGAAAAATTCTTTGTTTGGGGGTCAGCATAGAGTAAATGGGTGTTATGTCTGATGATTTCTGATTTAGAAGGGAATCGTGGATCAAATGTAGTGACCCAAGCCAGTTTCTTTGGTTTCTTTTTTCTGGTGGCAGTCAGCAGTTCTCTCCTGTCTTTTCTGGCACCTTTCACTCAATCAGATTTTGCTTTGACAAAATTCCAACCTGCCAAGGCAAAGCTGCGGGCATACTCATCAATTCTACACTCAAGCAGGTCATCTTCACTGTATATCATGTGTAGTCTTGTCCCCACTCCTGTAATGAGGCCCTTGAACACTGGAGGAGGATGGCAACTAGTGGGGGGAAGGTAAGCATGAGAACTCTTGCTGTACACATCAGTCACTATCTTTCCCTAAAGCATAGACAAGCCAATGTCAATGTAAGATATGCCATTTTTCCACATGATACCGTCCACTGAATGTTTGGTGGGTTGAGAGACTGTATGTGATTTTCAAAGACTCCCACATTAGCAGGATCTAACAGGATAGTGATTCCATCATCCCTATACCTGCTCCAGTCCAAATGCCTGAAGTCATCCTGCTCCTCTGATGGGATGAGGGATAAGAGATGTGGTACAGGACAAGTGTCAACCAGCTTAGCATCAAGTGGCCCCATGAATACGTCCACATTATCACAACAAGAGAGGCAAGGCCTTCAAGACTCACTTGTGATAAATTAAGTCCCCTAGCATTAATTACAGATTAATTTCCCTTTTTTACTATCTGCACCAAAACGTTTGCAAAATAAATAAAAATTCCATGCTTAGCAAAAGAAGTTCCTGTTTGAACAAAAAATGATAATAATGACTCCTCTTGTTGTTGTGTCAGAATAAGAGGTCAAAGTTTCAAGTTTAGAGAATACAAAAAATATAAATATAACAGTAAATACAGTTTGCATATATTTTGGCTTCTTTTTTTATTTTTTTGTGCCCATCCCAGAGGTGCAATATTGTTTTAAACAAGATGACTGGAAAGAACTGAATGTTTCCTATTTTTATGCCAAATTTGGTGTCAACTGACAAAGTATTTGCAGAGCAAATGTCAATGTTAAAGTTTGCCACGGACACACAGACACACACACAGACAACCAAACACCGGGTTAAAACATAGACTCACTTTGTTTACACAAGTGAGTCAAAAATGTGGTGGTCCCATTGCTGTTCCATGGTTTGGTGTAGCAAATGTGGTAGTCCCATCTTGCGATGTATATATATATACACACACACACACACAAAATACAGATAAATACATTCATGCATAATTCTCCTTTGTATGTTTTCATAGGATGGATACTTCTTTTGCAGTCACTAATCATTAATGTTCCATGATTACTTAGATAATCTGTTTGTGTGTTTTTTTTAGGTGTTCAAGTGTATTGTGTCGTACTGTGCATGTGTTGTTGGCGTCCCTTGTACGCTCTGTTATATTTTGGATACAAGTCACTCAACATGACTTTAAGTTGGAAAGAACCATACCTGTTGCTTATGTCAGGATCTTAAGTACATCCGTGACAATTCACAGATTAACATCTTCAGTGCCCCATGACGTATATATACATCATAAGAAATGCATCGCTATTTGCCCCATGACGTATATATACATCAGTGTCATTTTAGGATTTTTCACAGTTCTTTTTTAAAGTTGATATGTCCCAATTTTGAATAGCCACCAGTCAGAAAGCTTGATATGTCTACTTCAATTATCCACAAGGAGCAACAGCCAATGACACTCTGTATGATAATATCTCAATGTTATTGTCAGTACCCCCCTCACGATGCTTTGAAAATGGCAGACGATAAACCACAACCTTACCTTCGTGGCTGGAAACAGTAGTGTATTCCAACTTTTAAAAAACATGATATTTTGCCATCAAAGAAGCTGCAGAAGCTTTAAAAGTCACTGAAAACAACTGAGAGCTATGCGTAGCAAAATCTTCTCGAATGGTTCAACTGACGTGACTGAAAGTTAGAATGACGATTTGCAGAGAGAAAGGAGGGTGGGAGTAGTTGAAGAGCTAGATGTCATCAGCAAAGAAGATTAAGTGGAGCAGGAGTTGAATATAGCTCTGTGGTTGACCTACAGTTGACCTCAATTACAAACCACCCATTCATTCAGGTCCGGGAGGAGGGGAGACCATGATGAGGGTGGTGAACAGTTATGTGCATGTCGTGAATTACGTGTACAGCATGGTTTTAGAAACAGCTATCGTCTGCAGACAGTGCTCACTCCCCCCTCTCCCCTGCAATGTGGGCCAATTGGGTCAATGTTAACCTCTTTGATAAGATAAGAACTTAATTATCTCATTAAGAGAAATTGTATGCTGTCTGAAAGTGAGCATGAAGTGAGTGGGCATGACACAGGCAGAAGTTGCAATTGAAAGATGTGTATTTATAAAAGCATTGTTTTAAATGATCTGTCAGAATTCGATAGTCTTTTAATTTTCCTTTCAGACAAGTATGGATTATGTGTACTTTATTGCAGTAGTGGAGTGATGGCCTAGAGGTAACGCGTCCGCCTAGGAAGTGAGAGAATCTGAGCGCACTGGTTCGAATCACGGCTCAGCCACCGATATTTTCTCCCCCTCCACTAGACCTTGAGTGGTGGTCTGGACGCTAGTCATTCGGATGAGATGATAAACCAAGGTCCCATGTGCAGCATGCACTCAGCACACATAAAAGAACCCACGGCAACAAGAAAGTTGTTCCTGGCAAAATTCTGTAAAAAAAAATCCACTTCGATAGGAAAAAGAAATAAAACTGCATGTAGGAAAAAAAAATTTTAAATGCGTGGCGCTGTAGTACAGCGACACACTCTGCCTGGGGAGAGCAGCCCGTATTTCGCACAGAGAAATCTGTTGCTAGAATTTTTTGTTAATTATTATCCTCAGTAACCAAAAAAAACCTGGCAAATAGGAAGCACAAATTCAAAATAATACCTGGCACTGAAGAGGTTAACAAAAAAAATTCATGAAGGTGGTCCACCTTGCAAGCAAGCAAGCAGGGCCACTGAATGCTGTCAACAACGATTCTTTGGCATTATTTCAAAGCCTGCATCAAACACAAACGTTGACTCTGCCTTGTCAATTTCTACACCTGAAAGCCACCTGAAAATGTTTGTACTTCCATTGGCAGACGTTAAGAAAGTCACGTCTGCGAAGCTTGGGCTGTTTATGCACAGTGCCTGTCCAATGAAGAAATTGTCACAAAAAACAGCAACTGTCTCCCCTTGCTTGGTGAACTGGAAATTAAAGTCCGATTTTTGTATTTCCTGTTCGTTCTCCACTGATTCTTCTTCATCCAGTTCATCACTCTCAGACTCTTCTGACCGTTTATCTTCATTCTCACTTGTTGTTTCTGTCTGTTGTCTTCATTTTCTTTGCACTGACAGTTCATAGTCACTTCCACTTATTTCTGCCTGTTGTCTTCATTTTCTTTGCACTGACAGTTCATAGTCACTTCCACTTATTTCTGCCTGTTGTCTTCTCCTTTTTCTTTGCACTGACAGTTCATAGTCACTTCCACTTATTTCTGCCTGTTGTCTTCTCCTTTTTCTTTGCACTGACAGTTCATAGTCACTTCCACTTATTTCTGCCTGTTGTCTTCATTTTCTTTGCACAGACAGTTCATAGTCACTTCCACTTATTTCTGCCTGTTGTCTTCATTTTCTTTGCACTGACAGTTCATAGTCACTTCCACTTATTTCTGCCTGTTGTCTTCATTTTCTTTGCACTGACAGTTCATAGTCACTTCCACTTATTTCTGCCTGTTGTCTGTCTGTTGTCTTCTCCTTTTTCTTTGCACAGACATTTCATAATCACTTCCACTTATTTCTGCCTGTTGTCTTCTTTCTCTTTCCACAGACAGTTCATAGTCACTTCCACTTATTTCTGCCTGTTGTCTTCTCCTTTTTCTTTGCACTGACAGTTCATAGTCACTTCCACTTATTTCTGCCTGTTGTCTTCTTTTTCTTTGCACAGACAGTTCATAGTCACTTCCACTTATTTCTGTCTGTTGTCTTCTTTCTCTTTCCACAGACAGTTCATAGTCACTTCCACTTATTTCTGCCTGTTGTCTTCTTTCTCTTTCCACAGACAGTTCATAGTCACTTCCACTTATTTCTGCCTGTTGTCTTCTCCTTTTTCTTTGCACAGACAGTTCATAGTCACTTCCACTTATTTCTGCCTGTTGTCTTCTCCTTTTTCTTTGCACAGACAGTTCATAGTCACTTCCACTTATTTCTGCCTGTTGTCTTCTCCTTTTTCTTTGCACAGACAGTTCATAGTCACTTCCACTTATTTCTGCCTGTTGTCTTCTCCTTTTTCTTTGCACAGACAGTTCATAGTCACTTCCACTTATTTCTGCCTGTTGTCTTCTCCTTTTTCTTTGCACAGACAGTTCATAGTCACTTCCACTTATTTCTGCCTGTTGTCTTCTCCTTTTTCTTTGCACAGACAGTTCATAGTCACTTCCACTTATTTCTGCCTGTTGTCTTCTCCTTTTTCTTTGCACAGACAGTTCATAGTCACTTCCACTTATTTCTGCCTGTTGCCTTCTCCTTTTTCTTTGCACAGACAGTTCATAGTCACTTCCACTTATTTCTATCTGTTGTCTTCTTTCTCTTTGCACAGACAGTTCATAATCACTTCCACGTATTTCTGCCTGTTGTCTTCTTTCTCTTTGCACAGACAGTTCATAGTCACTTCCACTTATTTCTGTTGCCTTCTCCTTTTTCTCAGCATAATGCATGCATTTTCATTTCATGATGATACCATGCAGCAGTTTCTTCACCAAACTTGAATTACAGGAAATTTTTCACAAGATCATGGAGGCACTTTTTTTGTCTTCAGTTTTGGTGAAGAGGAGCCAAGGATTATTTAAAAAAAAAAAAAAAAATTCACTTCTAACTGACTTCATCTTCTGTGTTTTTCTGGAAGACGAGTCGCTGAATGACATCATAATGTGTTTTGATGGGACCTCCTGCCTCACTGATCCTAGTAAGAATGTCTTCCTTTTGTTCTCTCAACTCCTGCTGATGTCAATTCTGTGCAACAGCTGCTTCCCTCACGCGTGCAGGCTAAGCAAACCTTACTGTACAAACTGGAGTTTCGTTCCTGAGACACAAGGCAGAAAACAATGGCTGGATATCATTCCAAGTCACCCGTGCGTCACTTTTGAGAAGACTTAGTTGTAGCAACAGACAAAGGTGGAAAACTAGGCATCTGCTAATGACTGCACTTGAAGGGTGTCCTCTGCCCTTTCATCCCAGCATCAGTTTAGGAACTCCGAGTCCCCAAATGAATAAAATAAAATAAAAAAGAAGATCAATTTTGAACCCCAAAAAATGTCACACACACACATTCTATATATATATATATATATATATATATATATATATATATATTCAGGTCAATAAAATAAAATAAAAAAGAAGATAAATTTTGAACCAAAAAAATGTTACATATACATACATATATACATATATATATATATATATATATTTATATATATATCTTCAGATAAAAAATAATCACACAAAAAAATGCTAATAAAAAATATTAATAGTATTGCACCATGAATCGCAGAATTGACTGAATCATCGTTAGTTACACATTTGGAAATGAAAGTAAACATTTTATGGAGCATTCTACCTTGATAAATTAAAAAGAAACAAGACTCACTTGTGATACACTTTTAAAAAAATCCAAGTTTTTATGTATTGAGTATAATGCATTTACTGTTATATTTATATTTTTTGTATTCTCTAAACTTGGCACTTTGATCTGATATCATTTTCTGTTCAAACAGGAACTTCTTTTGCTAAGCATGGAAGTTTTATTTATTGCAAACGTTTTGGTGTAGATAGCAGAACAAGGGAAATTACTCTGCTGGGGAACTTAGTTTGCTTTAAACTGATCTTTCTCATCTTTAACATTACATTTTGAAATTATACTCAATACATAAAAAGCTTGGATTTAAAAAAAAAAAAAAGTGCATCACAAGTGAGTCTTGAAGGCCTTGCCTCTCTTGTTTCAAAATGTAATGTTTAAGATGAGAAAGATCAGTTTAAAGCAAATTAACTCCACTAGCATTACAGAGTAATTTCCCCTTTTTACTATCTGAACCAAAACGTTTGCAAAATAAATAAAAATTCCATGCTTAGCAAAAGAAGTTCCTGTTTGAACAAAAAATGATAATAATGACTGCTCTAGCTGTTGGGTCAGAATATCGGATCAAAGTGCCAAGTTTAGAGAATACAAAAAATATAAATATAACAGTAAATGCAGTTTGCATATAATTAGGCTTCATTCTTAATTTTTTGGTGCCAATCCCAGAAGCGCAATATTGTTTTAAACAAGATGACTGGAAAGAACTGGATTTTTCCTATTTTTATGCCAAATTTGGTGTCAACTGACAAAGTAGTTGCAGAGAAAATGTCAATGTTAAAGATTACCACGGACACACAGACACACAGACAACCGAACACCGGGTTAAAACATAGACTCACTTTGTTTACACAAGTGAGTCAAAAATGCAACAGAAGTTGAGATCAATGGTTTGTTTATTCACTGAAATAGATTCTATTGAGAAATATGCATCACAAGCCATGCAATATTATCTCAAATGTTGCTGAAATTTGGTCACTTTAGCTGATGTCTTCTACCCACACATAAGGGCTGGACCTACCTATATAGAAGTTATCAGCAACTCATGAACCATTATAAGAAACTAAAGATGTTTGTTTATTTGCCTGTTCCACTCACCCTCAGGATTTCTCTGCATACATATGCTATCCATTCCTCCTTCAAGGAATTTCCTTTTGTCGCTGTGAAAAACAAAGCTGGTCATAAACATTTTATTTTATGACAATCTACAGCACAACAACCACAGTATCAATCAAACTATCATTATTATCATTATAACGCCTAATCTTGAAAATAAGCCCTAGGCATTTACACGTAAATTAAAAAAAAAAAAGGAAAAAATTGAACACAAGATACCAGACATTATTAAATTATTTGCCCCACACCTCACTCCCCCCTCTCCCCTCCTCCCCCCAACACAACACAAACAAGCACATGCACACCAACACACACTAGTCATAGCACACAATCATAATTAGTATGCAATCAAAAATACAACCTACAGATTCTAAAACTCTCAAACTCACTCATTAATAGTCATTTTAGTTCATACTGGAAGGGGATCAGCTGTTCAGAATTATTCAGGAGGGGGAAAGGTGGGTCTTCAGACTGGATCTGAAAGATTGCAGTGAAGATGAGTGACAGAGAGGCTGAGGAAGTTGAATCCAAAGAATCGGAGCTTGGTATGAAAAACTGCGTTGGCCATACCTTTTGGTTCAAACAGGGAGGATCCTAAGCAGGCGGGTATCAGAAGAACAGAGTTGGCGTGAGGGTATGTAAGATTGAATGAGATCAGAAAGATACTGTGGACCAGTAGCCTCACTGGACTTGACTTTTGGATTTTGTAAATACTTTCTTGTGCTGGGAGCCAGTAAAAAGCATGGAGAGGAGAGACGTGATCAAATTTAGAGAAACGAAAGACCAGACGAGCAGCATGGTTCTGGATTTTCTGAAGCCTAGCAATGAAGTAGCTGGGTGAACCGACAAGAAGGGAATTACAATAGTTCAGGTGGGACAGCACAAAGACACAAAGGAGAATTTTGGTTGCATCTTCAGTCAGAAGATGACGAACGGATGCAATTTTGCAAATTTCAAAGTAACACAATTTGCATATATTTGCAACATGCCGCTGTTAGGAAAAAGACTAGTTAAGTATGACACCAAGATTACGGACAGAAGAGGAAAGAGGAATGTTGGTGCAACTAAGGGAGACTGAGAAAGGAAAAGAGAGTGAAAAAGACTTTATGGGGTGATAATCATGATTTCAGCTTAATTTTAGCTTATTTTCAGTCATCCATGTCGTGAGATCGGAGATGCAAGCCTGAGTCGAGTCAATGAGAGCTCAAGGGAAGGAGAGATGGAGGTACCTACAGATTCAGCTGGTTATAATCGGAAAAGCTATGGCAGGACAACAAATGATGATGGACAATGGTGGAAATCAGTTGTGTATAGAGAACAAACAGAATGGGCCCAAGCATGGAGGCTTGTGATACACCAAACTGTACATTGGAAGGGGAGGATAAAAGACTGCAAACAGAAACAACATTGGACTGGTGAAACAATTTCTAGAAATTGTTCAACACTCAAATAGAGCCTATTTTGATATATGGAGCAGAAGTTTGGGGGCTCAGAGAAAATGAACAAATGGAAAATGTACGTACATTTGCAATTAAGAGATTCTTAAATGTATTCTTAATGTACGTCTGCACTCTTCAAACAAAATGTGTTATGGAGAATCAGGAAGTTATCCTTTGTATATTAAAGGTATATTAAATGTGTGAAGATCTGGATAAAATCAACTCAGCTTCCAATGACACAAATGTGCAGACAGGATTATGAAATGCTTTTTAGACATCAAGAAACAGGAAATTCGAATTTGGAATCTGATATCATGAATGTGTAAATGGAAAACAGGTTTGGTGTTGTGTGGTTATCTCAGGGTGTTGGAAATGAAAACTTGTTTTTGTTAGAATTCAAACATTGGTTTGTATATTGTTTTCATCAAAATTGGCACTTACATCCAGAAGAAAATGATAAATATAAATGGTATTACTCATTTAAAGATAACTTCCAGCCAGAAAGATACCTAAATGTGGTAACTATTTAATAAGTGGTACCAAGATAAGATGACAAGATTCAGAACACGAACCTTGGGTTTATACGCAAATAAAATATTGTTTAATACAAATGTTTCTGTAAAATGTATGTGCCCCTCATGCTTAAAAGATAGAGAAGACAGACGCATCTTTTGTTTGATTACAGGGAATATGATGTTTTATGAACGAAATGTACCCTCTTTGTAAAATACAACATAAGCATAAATAATTAAAGCAGAATACTTTCATCAGATAATGCTGATTTCAACAGATCACTTTCAAAGTTTATTGCTGAAGCAGTCAACCAAAGAAAGAAAAGATTGTGGTCTTTTGCAAACATAACAAATATGGGTATTAACTGACATGTTTATTTAGTAATATCATTATTATTATAATTGCCAATCATTCACACACACACACACACACACACACACACACACACACACACACACTCCCTCTCTCCGTCCTCATGCACATACAACACAATCAAGTAATCAGTCTGGAAGGAAAAAGCAAGTTCTTAAATGGTAGGGAGTGACAGGCGCTAATCATAGTACTGGGTAAAGAGATACGTTTTCAGACCTGACCTGAAAGATCCTAAGGACTGAATGTGTCCAACAGAGTATGATAGAGTTCCAGGGCTTAGCTGCTGAGAAAGAAGAGGTCATTGGCCATGCTGTTTGCATGTAAAATTATAAAGCTAAGAGAGCCTGGTTTCAGTAGAGGATCAAAGCCTGGAGGGCATGTATCTATGGAAAAGTTCAGATAGACACTCAGGAGCAGAGATTGTAATAACTCTGAAGCAGAGTGAAGCAGAGACAGGACCACTTGTACTTCATTCTTTGTTCATTTGGAAGCCAGTGCAATTTATAAAGTAGAGGAGTGCAATGTTGATTTCTAAGCAATTTATAAATGAGCCTCGTAGCAAAGTTCTGAATGCACTGAACTGAAGAGGTTGAATGACAGTTTGAGGACACAGCCAATGAAAAGAGAGTTACAAAAGTCAAGACAAGAAAGGATGTAAGAAAAGACAGTTTATTGTGCATGAACTGATAATTTGTTTTGGCACAAAACAGGTTCATCAAATTCTTATTTTGTGTGTTATTTCATTCTTAATTTGTCTTGTTCTTGGTTTTGTTTTTTTACAACCAAAACACATATACTAAAAAAAAAAAAAATAATAAAAAAGAAGTTAAATAATACATTTTTTTTTTATTCATTAAAAAAAAAAACAGCATGAAGATCAGTAAGAACAGTAAAAAAAAAAAAAAAGAAAAAAAAAAGAAAAGGAAAAACATTAATTATCTTGCAGGATCATAATCATTTAACAATAATACCTCCCAAAAAAATAATTTCATGTAATCCAGCTGTGAGAAGTGTGAAATGAGCCCAACTTGAAAACATTGGTCCACAGGTTCTCCACACATCAGAGTAGGATTTTTACAGACACTGAACCCCTCACCCCAAGCCCCACTCTCATTTAACCCCCATTAGACCATGGGTGGTCTGGATGTTAGTCTTTCTGATGAAGCAATAAACCGAAGTCACTTGTTCCACATGCACTTAACACATGTAAAAGAACCCATGGCAACAAAGGGGTTGTCCCTGGCAATATTTTCTAGAAATCCAAATAGCCCACAGACAAAAAAACAAAACAGACTGCGGACAACACCACCACCACAGATGCAGCACTCACCTTTGACCAGGTCTGTAATGGAACCAGCCCCACAAAACTCCATGACCAACTGTCAACACATCACCATAACCATTGTCCATGTCATCATTATCACCAACCTCACCAACTTCAAAAAACACAAACTTATTCAGCTTGATGCTTGATTTTTTTTTTCTTTTCTTTTGTGCTATGGTTAATTTTCTTCATGCTTGTTTATCTAATACTTTCCTGTTGCAATAATAATTATATAATCATATACTTGAGAGAATGTGGTAAGGCTCCTTGTGTCCATGCATTTGTACCCAAGATGATGGAACAATAGAGATTGTATTGTATGGTGTTGCAAAGCAGTACACATAGTCTGAAAAGTTAACTGTCTCAAACTTAAAAATGTGCCATGATTTTGAAGCAATTAATTCTTGTTGTTAATTTTTACAACCATTTTCTCCCCATACTGATGTGAATTATCTGTGCTCTGGGTCCAGTTCTAAAGAGGTGGAGAGCATTATAAACACTCATTATCATTATTCATAAAAAAAAATAGTGTGAAAATATTGTGAAACATCACATTTGTGACACTTATCTGAGAAATTAATATATATATATATATATATATATTGGGTGTTCCCAAAAAGTGAACCGCTTTTTGACAAGTATTTTCTCAGTGATAGAGAAATCTAATTCATTGATAATTTTCACACAGTAACCTTAGGGTATCATCAACAAGTCTGCAAAATATCTAAAAGTTCGGACACAAATTATGTGAGTATTGTCAAATTCTTCTTCTTCTTCTTCTTCTTCTGTGTTCGTGAGCTGCAACTCCCACATTCACTTGTATATACACAAGTGGACTTTTACGTGTATGACCGTTTTTACCCCGCCATGTAGGCAGCCATACTCCGCTTTCGGGGGTGTGCATGCTGGGTATGTTCTGGTTTCCATAACCCACTGAACGCTGGCATGGATTACAGGATCTTTAACGTGTGTATCTGATCTTTTTTGCTTGCGTATACACACGAAGGAGGTTCAGGCACTAGCAGGTCTGCACATATGTTGACCTGGGAGATTGGAAAATCTCCACCCTTTACCCACCAGACGCCGTCACCGAGATTCGAACCTGAGGCCCTCAAATTGGAAGTCCAACGCTTTAACCTCATGACTGCGCTGTTGATGTACGGCGTACGTCATGAAATGTCGCTCGCCAATGCTGTATTGACGTGTGCCGTACGTCATGTTACAACATTCTATGTTTTGAGTCCCGTACTGCTGAAAAAAACAGTCTGCTAACCATTAAATTAGCTCCCCTGAGAGCTCTTTATCTCCTGAGTTCCATTAGCTTAAAATATTCACCTATTATCATATTTATGACAAAGGTTTTGCAAGTTTGTACGAAGCTCAAGTTGTGTTTGCAAAGCCATGGCTGAACACAGACAAACCCCAACACTTACATGAGTACTGGAAGAAATCCTTCACGATGCAAAGATTGTGGACTGAATGAGATAGAACTGCATGAAGTTGATGCCGAAGACGCAGATTCTGACATGCAGGGGGGTGGAAGGTGGGGTTGCTTGACGAAAATGAACAGACTTGTTGATAATACCCTAAGGTTATCGTGTGAAAATTTTCAATGAATTCGGTTTCTCTATCACTGAGAAAATACTTGTCAAAAAGTGGTTCACTTTTTTGGGGACGCCCAATATATATAAACCACCTATACTCAAAAAATGCTGCAGGAGAACATTGCAACCTATTCCGTGATTTTCATACTTAAGCTGATAGTTTTGTCTTTTACCTTGACCCCTTTGCTTTATGAACAAGTAAGCCTTAAGTTATCGGTGGATAAAATCAATAACAAAATAAACGAGCATCTTTTGGAGCAGATCATGGAATGCTACACACTCAAAACCACAATAGTGACATCAGATAAAGAAAATAATGCGATAAACTGGTGTTTACCATAGGTAAACAAATACATCCCTGCTCTTGCACAATCAATCGACCGCAGAACCTTTAGCTAATTATTTCACACTTTACCCAGCAGAGATGGATGCTCATAACTAGTTAGTAGCCATAATCCCGAAAATAATTCTCCACATCACTAGTGACCAACAATGCCAAGGCTTTTGAAAACGCATAAATATGTGGCCCTGACACTTTGAAAATGGAAAGAATGCACTGTGTATTCACTGTGGGTCCTTGGGACATTCTAAAATGTCAAAAACAAACAAAAACACATCAAAGATTAAAAAATCAGTCTGACCTGATCACCTGCTATGAAGAAGAGTTCCTTCCCTCAACCACTCCTTGACCCAGAAGGTATGCTGCCTTTGTATGTATGCAGCAATGCAGTTTTGATTAGAATGTGCAGCATTAGAGTGTAATCTGAGATGCTGCAGCGACTTACAATAAAAGATCTCAGGGACTCCAAATATTTTGAACTAAACAGAATGTACTGTGTTGTGATACTCACCCACAGCTGGTCATCTTTACCCGGGGGACCTTTCTTAATGAACGCCCCATAGTATGTGGCAATGTTTCGGTGATGAGAGAACTGCAAGACCATACAAAAAACATCAACAGTCAAGACTGACCATGCTCATAAATAAACAAATGAACACACACACAACACACACCATCTTCCACACCAACACTGAAGCAAGATACCAAAATCAAGCTTGCACGTCAGTTCTCAAATGGCTGGATAATTACAACAAATAACAAAGCCGTTTCATCCTTATCAACAATGTTTGTGGAGTGTGCAGTACTGCACCATATAAATTCTGCATCAGGCAAAACAGCAGTTAGCAAACACAAGGTACCTGAATCCCCACCCCTCACCCCCTCCCTTCCCCCATTTCCCCTCTCCAACCCCGAAGAAAGCACATGCATGATATATGAACACAGAAGCATCATACAGGTAACCATATACTGAAACGGCATTACCATTACTATCAGTAAGTCAACAATATACTTTCATGATTTAAGGGTGGGTCTTGAGGATGTGAAACCACTTACAAGCCACAACGATATAAGACTAGAGGCAGAAGATTTCACAAATACTTATAAATACAAGTGTCACAGAAATCAAATAACCAAACAGATAAAGTTTTCTTGTTTTGTTTTTTATTCTAAAATAAAATAATAAAAAGTCAAATCAAGTCAAGTAAATCAATCAATGAATAAACATACAGAAACAACAAAAGATTTGAAAACTCACCCGTTTGAGCACATTGATCTCCAGTTTGATTTCTTCCTCTTCATCCTAAAAAATAAATGACAATTTTCCAAAAACATAAACTCCTGTTCAACAGTGAACATATTCTGACAAAATACATCCACAACCTGTGTATGTAATTCACAATTTTTCATATGGACTACAAATTACTGACTTTTTAACCTTAGCTCTCTTGCTATCCCAAAGAAATTTATGACAACAATTATTCGGCTCATGCAAGAAACAAGGTGGTGGATCTGGTATATTTGTTTGTACTAATAGTAGATGCACAATCTTTGAAACAGCCAATGATTTTATTACAGTTATTTTTCCACGGGGTGTAAGTTGTCATTTTGACCATGATCTGAGTAATTTCTGGTTTATGCTCATAATTCAAAGTAACAATATCTGCAGTCTTTGTAGAAAACAGAATACCAAGAACCTTGAAGACTACTGGATTCCAGACCAAGTTAACATGAGGCATATATTTTATTCTTGAGTTTTTCCTCGTGCCTATCCAAACCATTTGAGTTTTGTCTTAGTTAATTTTTAAGCCTGATATTGAAGCAAAGTATTTTAAACATTTAACAAATTCTTCAAAAGACCTTTCACTTCCATCTTAAAAGACAGTGGTATCATCTACAGAGACAATGATGCTTCTGCATCTCTTGTTAATCTGATACACTGGCCATACGTTTTGGTTTGAGCAGGGGGGAATCCTAAGCATTCGGGTGTCAGAAGAAGAGCGAAGTTGGCATGAGGGTATGTAAGGATGAATGAGATCAGAAAGATACAGTGGACCAGAAGTCTCAATGGACTTAAAACAAATAGAGACGATTCTGTAAATAATTCTTTCTTGAACTGGGAGCCAGTGAAAGGCATGAAGGACAGGAGAGACGTGATCAAATTTAGAGGAACAAAATATAAGACGAGCAATATTGTTCTGGACTTTCTGAAGCCCAGCAATTAGGTAGCTGGGTGAACCAACAAGAAGGGAATTACAAAAATCCAGGCGGGACAGCACAAAGACACAGAGGAGAGTTTTGATTGCATCTTCAGACAGGAGATGACAAATGGATGCAATTCTGCAAATTTCAAAGAAACACAGTTTGCATAATTTGCAACATGCTGTTGATAGGAAAGAGACTGGTCAAGTATGACACCAAGATTGCAAATGGAAGAGGAAAGAGGAATGTTGGTGCCACTGAGGGAGACTGAGGAAGGAAGAGAGACTGAGTGGCAAAGTCTTTAATCTGTGAGGAATACATGCAGAGGCTATCTACAATTTCTGCTCTCCTTATGTTGATGATAGCTAGCAGCAGCACGGCCACGATGACCATTTCCCCTGGAACCACCTCTCCTGGCTGAGTTGTAGTACGGAGCAGATTGTGAATTTCCATAGCTACCATGTGAACTGGCCACTGCTGGACCAGCATTCACAGTGTTGATCTGTGTACACTGTTCCAGAAGCTAGGATTTTACTTGTTCATACTGTAGTACTTGGGATGTTGCTTGCTGTAAAGTAAGGTCAGCTTGCAGCTGAAGCTTTCCTGACTGTTCTTTGTCACGAAATCCAACAAGTCGATCTCTCATCGCACTGTCTTTGTCTGCAAAATGAGCATGTTCACTGAGGTCATGGAGAGAGAAAATGAAGTTTCTACATTTTCTCCAGCACCTTGAGATCTCTGGGGAAATACTGCTCTTTCATGAATGACACTGACTTCTGGATTGAAGTGCCTGCTAACAGTAATAACCCTTTCACTTCTGGAACTATATGTGAGTTTTGCAAAATCACCAACCGCTTTCTAAAAAATAAAAAAAAAATCACAAAAAATTTAAATTATGCTCAAAAGTATATGTCTGCTTGAAGGAAAATGAATGTAGAATATAATCATCATAACTTCAATGTTAACAGGATGAGATAACTCCAAATCAGGGGAAGATAATATATACACAGAATATTTGGGGGGAGGAAAAATCAGGTTTGTTTATTTTATGGGTGGAAATAGTGCAAAAATATTTGCAAATGTACTTGATACAACAACCAAAAGCAATTAAATTGTTGCCTGCACTATCACAAGGTTTTAAACATAAACACTGTAGATAACCACTCGCATACACACACACCCCCTCCCACCTGAACACCCACAAACCCTATTACACAATAACGCAAAAATCCAAACAATATTCTGGCTTGAAGCTTTCATCTGGAGGGTTTCGTAGTATAAAAAACCCAATATGAAGGTTTCAAGCTAAAACACTGGGGATTTTCCCCCACTTCTAACACGACCCCACCCCCTTCCTGTTGATACACCTTGTAGCATGTAATCATCATCAGAATAACCAGAATCACTTCAGTTGATCAAAATCACTTTCATTTTCTATCATGTTATTGTAGTTGCTACTGTTGACATTGTGCAGATAATCAAACAAAATTCTAACCACCTCTACTGTACTTTACATTCTGGCAGCCATGTTGACATGCTCAACAGCTTTTCACTTTATAAACCACAAAAAAAGGAGGAAAAAAAAAAGCATCAAAATCAAGCCAAAACTTGCTGAGAAATGGCTTGGAACTCTTCAAGGCAGTCACAATTAAAGGAGGTAGGTGTATGCAAATGAGTAGCTGGACACCTGATTATGCAGAACTTTACCCCTAAACCGATATCCATGGTCAGAAGTGAAAGGCTTAAACACTTCAACGACGTCTTCAAATATATGATTCAGACAACCTCTTGTCGAGATTTTCATTTCTATGAACATTGAAGGTCCCATAGATTTTTTCTGCCTCTTCTCCCATTGAATAGATCAGTGCACTTAATTGTACATCAAAGTTTTCCTAAGTTTTGCAGCAGTCCAGTATCAAAGGAATCTCTCTCACCAAGTGGCTGTTGGCCACACTTGAGACCATGAAAAGTTAAAATCATCAGGCAGTTTGAATGACATCTTTCTTCTCTTGAACTGAATTCCACTGGAGGAATGTTCCTTAACACTGCCACCATGTAAGGGTAGTCACGTCTGAGCTAATTCAGAAGTAAATGAAGACAAAATTTTGGCAACTTTTAGTAGATCAATTCAGTTGAGAAGGTTAACGACAGATAAATCAGAAATGAGGCTGGGTGGAAATGACCCATACAACAATAACTGAACGCTGCATATGTTGTCTGCTATGATACTATTACAGTTGAAATTGTCCAAAAAACAAAAAGCATATGTGCACATGTACAATACTGAATTCAGACCTGGGATATAATGGTGAAAATAAAAATGTAATGAAGAAGTAAGCAAAATACATTTTTGAAAAGTTCAGACATATCTATAATTTTTTTTTTTTTTTTTTTTTTTTAAATGAACTTAAATAGACATCAGTAAAAGTCAGCAAAATGTAGACCAAAGTAACTGGCAGGTTGTGCATTGCTTTTTAAATAAAATGACACGACCTAATACAAAGGATGTTGTCTTCAATACAGACACTAGCGTGATGTGTCTATATCAAACCCGAGAAGAAAATCTTATTCATGTTTTGAATATAAGCTTATGTGTAGTTAGAGACTGTAGCACATGCAACAGTGTGGTTTGACAATTTTTCACAAAAAATCTTAAAGCTTTGACAAGGACATCTCTCGATTTATTTTTGTTCATACTAAAAGCTTTCTTTCCATGACTATGATTAACATCTGGGTATATATCTATGTACTTGAGAAATGTGTTTAAGTTACTTGGAATCAAAATATCAAATAACCTTAGATTCTGATGATCTGACACATAGATGGTCTTCATTCATCAAATTAATTCAAACACTTAATTAATTGCAGGCCAGTTTCCATCTGTAAGTGTCTCTAATAAATTTGCTTGAACTTTAAGCAGTGTATGCATTCAAGTCAGCTGGATTTCAGTGAATATCAATTTCAACATGTTGGATATCACACAGTGATGCATACAAGTGGCAATGCTGAATGCACTAACTTGTAACTTATCTAATCCATCCTTTCAATCAATTAAGTCTCAGACTGCTAGAATAAACATGGAAGAACAAGAGAGGCAAGGCCTTCAAGACTCACTTGTGATAAACTTTTTTTTTTAAATCTAATCGTTAAAATGTGTTCTGTATTTGTTATTATAAAGCTTCGGGTTAAATGAAACAGAAAAAAGTAAAAAAAAGACCTAACGGCAGATTTGAACCCCACGTGTTCGGGTGAGAAGAAACTGTCTTACCCATTACACTATCATGGCTCCTTACCTAACGTTAAAAAATATACTATTTAAACATGCTTTTTCAAAGGGCGATAAATCGATTGCGGTATTCGCGGTGAGAATGCTTTTAAATCATATTATTCTGGTGAATCTTGGACATTCAAAAAATCTTCAAGGGCAATTAAAAATTCTTTTTAAGTCTGCGGTAAAGGAGACTTGGTAAAGGAGACGTGACTATCACCCCAATCACACTGCAACATTTAGCCGTTTTCTCTGGATCTAGATAGATGTACAAGTTTAGTTACACCCCGTTGACACAATCAATTCAATTTCTCTTTTATGTTCATTCTAGTTTCATAGTTTTAAAGTCGATATGAAAATTGAGTATTTTGTTAAACTAATAACATGTAGAGCCAAGTACAAGTACTTCTAAACGTCGTATGAAGTGAAAAGGACTTCATTTTGAGAAAAGTCAAGACTGGAAATTGTTATGCTTCATCAGTTCAAGGGTATTAACTCTCATGGTTTATTATTTTTCACTGTGAATTCCGACTCATTCTGTGGATATTTTTATGGCAGTTTGGGGCATAATCCAGCAAGTGATGAGGCATTCACAAATCTTTCTCTGAATAAATATTTAACAGTCTCCTTCTCCAACTTTCCATCACATGTTATTGTGTATTGTCCACTTAATATAGGATTGAACGGGCACGTCAACAACTTGAAACAAACTGGCGTCGTTCGCGTTCGCGAAGAATATGAGCACGCGCTTTGAATATGTATAAATATGTGTATGCAACTGATTTTTGCCCATGACCTTCAGGGCTCAGCCAATAGATCTATAAAGTCCACTCGTCGTATTGATTTTAGTATTTTCCGAAAAATACCTCTTGGGCAAATGAACAAAGTGCAACCCTGTACACTGAGAGTAAAACACACAAGCTTTTTATGTATTGAGTATAATTTCAAAATGTAATGTTTAACCCTTTCGCTGCCAGGAAAATAAGATTTAAGTGAAATCTATTTGCCAGGGTTTTTTCACAAAAAACGGGTATAAATTTTCCAAAAATTCTGTGCTCTTTGTTATTGGAGAAAGACCCATAAAAGTATATATTTTCTGAAAGGTAAATGAATAAAGAATACAAAACACATGCTGTTTTCCCATTTTATATATTTTTAGTGACATGCTGTTGTTTTGAAATCAGTGTTTTGTTTTTTGTCACATTTTCAACTTGTTCATTACAAACATTAGTCAGGTAATTTGCACAAAAACATCATATTTTCTGGACAAATGGATATCTGCACACACAAAATCATACTAGAACAACCACAATATATATATATATATATATATATATATATATATATATATATATATATATATATATATATATATATTTTAAGAGATAGATACACAATACAATGTGACTTCTCCAAGTGATAAGATGGATGTGAGGCCATGCCCCCTCAGTCTCCACCCCCCTCCTCCTCACCCCTCTCACACGGTCACTTGATTCAGTTCTCATCAGACTGCGTTGGCTGCGTGCCAAGAATATCGCTCTGCTGCTAATTCGGTCATCTGTCGTCTGCTAACATGTGTACAGCCGGCATCACTCACTGACAGTTGCATCTTGGCCACTCTCTTCATTATTCATTTATTTTCTATCAGGTCGTCCTATAAATGTTCATCTCTATCTTCTCCTTCGAATTTACGCTTCAGTTCTTTCTGAGCATCAGCTAAAGAAAGAAATCATGGTTGATTTAGTTCGTCACGATCGCATGTCCTGAGCACGGCGTCAGTCCGACATTTTGTTGAGCGAGCGAGGAGAGAAGGCAGGCAAACACTTGGACAGTGACCCAACCAAAACGTTCAAATAAAGGACTGCTTCATGACGTAGATGGGGTTTCTAGCTATGAATAGAATCTAGAGAGATTCCCCAGGCTAAAGCTACCACTATTTTTGCCAAGGAAGTCTGACTCACCTGCTTCACCTTTAGATTCCTCTCAGCCTGCCTCTGATCTCTTTCATGCCTGCCTGTTCAATGCTCAATCTGTCTGCCCTGATCAAAAGACTGACTATATTTCTGATTATATTTTTGAAAATAATTTTGATATCGTATTTCTCACTGAAACCTGGTTGAAATTACAAGGTCACGAACCCAAAATTAAACAACTGACCCCCCCTGGATACAAAACCAAGTCACTTCCTCGACTGTCTCGTGGAGGTGGCATCGCCATCGTCTACAGAGACATCTTGGAGTCTTCCCTTTCCTTCTCCCATAACCACGCCTTTCCACATGACACTTTTGAAATGCTCGAAGTCACTCTCAATGTTCCCGGTCACTCAATCATCTTCTGTTGTCTCTATCGTCCTCCTCCTAGTCGTAAAAATAACCTAACGTCTTCTCTGTTTCACGATGAGTTCCGAACATTACTTGATTACTACAACCTTCGTTCTGGCAAACTTATCATCCTCGGAGACTTCAATTTTCATTTCAACAACCAAACTTCCTCTGATGTCAAACGCCTATGTCTATCTCTGTCCAATCATTCTCTCTCTCAGCTCGTTACAGAACCAACACACAGATCTGGCCATACGTTGGACTGGCTCATCACACGTGACTCCGATGCTATGATTGCGTCAGTGACTGTAACTGACGAACTCTCTTCCGACCATTCTGCTGTATTATTCTTGCTTAATATTTCAAAACCTACCAGAACCAAAAAATCCGTTACTCGTCGCAACCTGAAATCCATCAACATTAACACTTTTTCTTCTCAAGCTGCTGAACGCCTTTCCAGAATTTCTTCCCACACCAATGTCTCTACACACTACAACTCTGTCCTCTCTCAACTGCTGGATGAACATGCACCCCCCACTACCCGCATGCTCCCTGATAGACCTTCCGCCCCATGGTACACACAAGACATTCGATTTGCAAAACGCAAACGTCGTCAATTGGAACGGCGATGGCGATCAACAAAACTGAAAGTCCACAATCAAATCTTCCGAAAACAAATAAATAAAGTCAAACATATGATCTCATCAGCGAAGACAAACTTCTTTTCTTCTCAAGTTCTCGATGCCACATCCACCAAATCTCTTTACACTATCATGTCAAATCTTCTCGGCACTGCAAAAAAGACTCCTCTTCCTTCTGCCTACACTTTATCTGAACTCCCCAATGTCTTCTCTTCTTTCTTTTTTTGACAAAGTCCAGAATATTCGTACCATCTTAGACCAAATGCCTTTCCAACCTACTCATCCTGATCCTCAATTCAACGGCACTCCTCTCCATTCCTTTAATCCATTAACTGAAACAGATGTCCATGAAATCCTCAAAGAAATAACAATAAAATCCTGTGAGCTCGATCCTATACCAGCCTCTGTTTTTTCTCAGTGTGTCTCACAGCTTCTCCCCACAATCACCAACATTGTCAACTCATCCCTTCTCTCTGGAACGTTTCCATCCACTTTCAAAACTGCAATAGTCCGGCCTCTTCTGAAGAAATCCAACCTTGACGCAAACATTTTGAAAAACTATCGACCAGTTTCTAATCTTCCATTCCTGTCCAAACTCCTTGAAAAAGCCGTCCTGAAGCAGCTCAACAATCACCTTTGTTTCAACAATCTCATCCACCCATTTCAGTCTGCCTATCGTGCTGACCACAGCACCGAAACCACTCTCCTCCACATCCTGAATAACCTACTGCTAGCGTCCGACTCAGGACAGATCTCCCTTCTCACTCTTCTCGACTTGTCAGCCGCCTTTGACACGATAGACCATTCAATCCTTCTTTCCCGTCTTCATTATACATTTGGTATCAACGGCACTGTTCTAAACTGGTTCAAATCGTATCTCACTGATCGATTCCAGTCTGTCATTGTTGATAATTTCCAGTCTGAACCCGTTAAAATTGAACATGGAGTCCCACAGGGATCTGTTTTAGGCCCAGTGCTCTTCACACTGTACACTGCTCCTCTCGCTGAAATTATCAACCGCCATAATGTCAGTCATCATTCTTACGCTGATGACACTCAACTCCAGAAGAGTGATACACCTGAAAAACTGTTGTCGCTCTTGCAAGAAACATCTAACTGCTTCCTGGATATTCAAAATTGGATGACTCTAAATAAGTTACAATTGAACGCGGACAAAACTGAAGCAATGATCATAGGAACTAAACAAAAACTCTCTTCCATTACAACTAATACAATCAAACTTGGCAGTACATCCATCCCTCTGTCCACTTCAGTCAGGAACCTCGGCGTTGTCCTTGACAACACACTGTCCATGCAAACATTTATCAATCAGACATGTCAATCCTGCTACTGTCAACTGCGGCGCATCAGTTCCATCCGGAAATATCTGTCCACTGACGCAACATCTAGACTTGTCGTTTCTCTCATTCTCTCTCGCCTTGACTACTGTAACTCTCTATTGTCTGGTTTGCCTGCTTCATCCATTCAGTCCCTTCAGCGCATACAAAATTCTGCTGCCCGACTCGTCCTCAGAAAGAAAAGATCTGAGCACACCACTCCTCTTTTGCAACATCTCCACTGGCTCCCTGTCTCACAGCGAATAAAGTACAAGATCAGCACTCTATGCTACAAATGTATTCACAAATCAGCCCCTTCCTATCTCTGTGCCTGCCTTCACCTCTACACTCCATCTCGCTCACTACGATCAGCTTCGGATCCACTCCACTTACATATACCCAGATTCAAACTCTCGACTGTTGGCCACCGTTCTTTCTCTGTCTCTGGACCTTGCAATTGGAATGAACTTCCTCTTTCGCTTCGTCAAGTCTCCACACTCAGCTCTTTCAAGTCTGGCCTTAAAACCCACCTCTTCCCAAAGTAGCCTCCCTTCCCTGCCTCTTCCTTGTCTTTTTAGTTTTTTTCAGTTTTAGAGTTATGCTTGCGTGAGAATGACTGGTGCGAAAGCGCTTTGATTTGTTTATGCACAAGATTTAGCGCTATACAAATACCATTATTATTATTATTATTATTATTAAACCAGGGAAAAGTCAGAATATTTCGATGACGAGTTATCTCGTCATGCAGGCAGCAAAGCATACATGCTTGCCATGACGAGTTATCTCGTCATGCAGGCAGCCTAGGGGTTAAGATGAGAAAGATCAGTTTAAAGCAAATTAAGCCCCCTAGCATTAATTACAGATTAATTTCCCTTTTTTACTATCTGCACCAAAGACATGCAAAATAAATATAACTTCCATGCTTAGCAAAAGAAGTTCCTGTTTGAGCAAAAAATGATAAAAATGACTGCTCTTGTTGTTGTGTCAGAATATCAGATCAAAGTGCCAAGTTTAGCGAATAAAAAAATATATAAATATAACAGTAAATGCAGTTTGCATATAATTTGGCTTCTTTTTAAATTTTTTTGTGCCCATCCCAGAGGTGTAATATTGTTTTAAACCAGATGACTGGAAAGAACTGAATTTTTCCTATTTTTGTGCCAAATTTGGTGTCAACTGACAAAGTATTTGCAGAGAAAATGGCAATGTTAAAGTTTACCACGGACACACAGACACACACACAGACAACCGAACACCGGGTAAAAACATAGACACACTTTGTTTACACAAGTGAGTCAAAATTGAGTTTGTCAACTCTTGCTGGGATTCCATCCTTGGCTGCATGTTCAAACACTGATGTGCTTTTAAACATTGAAAATATGTGCCCATGTTTATTCATGGTTGGTGTCATCAGTGTGTGGAATTTGTGGAAAGCAGAAGTATCCACCAGTCTTGCAAAAAGTTGACAAGCGTCTCAAGCTTATGACTGCTGAATCCACAACACACACATACACACACACCTCTGACCAATTTGATTATTGTATCATATGACAAAGGTGAACCAAAAGTCTCAATCTCTGGGCAAATGTGTTGCTCATGAGTGAGGATATGCTTGTAAAAAAACAACTGAGTTCACGCTGCCTGTGTGATGCTGCAAACTGCTGGATGACCAAGTTTCTGATCAATGTTGGAGCAGAATTCACACAAGCAGTCTCTTCTTCTGTTGGATGCTGATGGCATGACATCCAATAGAAACATCCTTGCAAACACTGTTCATAAGAGGAGAGTTGAATGTGATGGGTTTTTTCAGTGAAGAGGTGAAATACAGACTTGACTGACCTCTCCATCACTTTTTGGGTAATCAGATCTGAATTGCTTCCACTGTAGCCAATAATTTCTTCTCTTGGCAAGACAGCTAGATTCTTTCTTTTCTTAAAAGGAGGAGCTTGTACCATACTCCGTGTTTGGTGATACATATACTTAACATGTAAAACTGATGCAAACTAGGCCTATCGGTTTGCTCTGCTTGGCCAAATTTCGCACAGCTAACAGTGAAACAGTCTTACCCGATCCGCTCTTTGCCAAACGCCTCTAAAAGCTATAAGCGCTGAATCATAGCATTTGGAATATTCATCTTAAAATATTAATAGTAATAATACAGTCCTTGTCAACCACCAACAAATAAAATGCATTGCAACAAGCCCTACATCAAAATATCTTCTCTCTTCAGTAACTTATGCTAACAAATGCTGATTATTGAGAAATTTCTGGAAATTTTTACAGCCATGTATCCTTAACTGAACCATGTGATTGGAAAACAATAATCATTCACTTTTCCTTCACTGACATCAAACTGTTGATGTATATGTATGGTGCATTTGCCGCGGAATCAATGACTACAGGCAATTGAATTATTGCAGGAAATTTCTGTCTTCGTTGGCACCATTCCTTCCAAATCTAGTGGCATAAATAGTAATGCTGAGAAAAAATTCAATAACCACAACTAATGCAATTATGCTTGCACAAACAAAAAGTTGAAAAAAAAAAGCTCCATATCTGATGTATTCGTTCTGTGCACTTCAAAATAAAAGTTTTTTTTCTTGCGTTTTTTCTATTTTGTTGTTTTTGTTTCTGCAGAATTGCATGAAAATGATTCATAGTACACAAAAAACAATGAATATATATATATATATATATATAGAGAGAGAGAGAGAGAGAGAGAGATAGATAGATAGATAGATAGATAGATATCAGGTTTTGCAAAATAATAAAGACTTACAAAAGTAACACATTCAATCTAACCACAAAAAAAGTTTTCTACATATATTTTCAAAGCACTGCACATATATAGTATGATTAGTGCTTTACCATAATTTTTAATTTTACTGAGTTTTTGTCTCTTTTGAGCTGTTTTGATAAACAATCAAAACAGAGATGGTTCTGTTCTTTGTAGCGGGAATTCTTGAGGGCTTGGAGCACGGAGAGAGCGTCTGAGAACACCACCACCTGCCCTGTTGTTCTTGTGGAGTTCTGCGAGACTGTTGTGGCTGCCTCACAGAGGGCTTCTTGCTCAGCTCGGAAGTTGGTGGAGTATTTTCCTCTTGGGATTGCAATTTCTTCATCTCCGTCTTTGTATCGGAGGAAGATTCCAGCTCCACCATCCCTTGTTGCTTCTGTGGCGGAGCCATCTGTAAAGACATGGGTCCAGTCTTCCTGGGGGTACTGGTTGCAGATGTACTCCATGGCCAGGGCCTTCCTTTGGGTGTCTGACTGTGTTCCTCTCTTCTCCACTCCGGGAATGCTGGTGACAACTGTGGGGAACACCCGCCTCTTCCAAGATGGGTGGGTGACATTTGCCAGGATAGGCTTTGCTTCGTGTTCCATCAAAACTGGGGTTTGTCTTTTAAGGCATCTTGACTGAAGGATGAAGCTGCCTCTTTTCACCCGGCTCTTGGTGGGTCTGCTCATTCTGTTGTTCATTGGATGGTTTTCAAGGCATTTAAATTTTGCTGCTTGGATGAGGATCTTTGTGTCCCTTCTGTCCTCCATTGACTGTAGCCCAGTGGTACTCCTCCTTCTTCAGGATTGGGGTGGATTTCATGGCGCCAGTTATGACACGCTGAGTTTGGTTCTGTATCTTGTTGAGATGGTTGAGGTTAGACTTTGCAGCTGATGCCCATGCTGATGTCCCGTACTCAACTACAGATTGGACTCTCCCCATATAGTCTCTTCAGGATACATTCATCAGCCCCCCAGTCCGTCCCTGCAAGTTTCTTCATGATCACAAGTCTCAGCTTGGCCCTGCTACAGCATCTGGTGATCTGCTGTTTCCAAGTGAGCCTGTGGTCAAAGGTCACTCCCAGGTAGGTAGGTGTGAGTTCCTCTACAAGCCTTTGGTTGTTCAGTGTCAACTTCGTCTCTTGCTTCTTGCTGGATAGGCTGAAGACTGTGTAGGTTGTTTTGTCTGAGTTGACAGACAAGCCATTCCTTGGTCCAGTTGCTGATCTTGTTGAGCGCAGTCTGGAGGCGTACCTGTGCTGTAGTGGTGTACTCTTCAGATTACCAGGTCATCTGCGTAGATCGCTCCTCTGACCCTTCTTGGCAGTTCTCTGACGTTATCTATGAAGATGAGGAACAGCGTTGGCGAAAGGACTCTTCCTTGTGGTACTCCCTGTCTCAGTACCTTCTTGCTCTTCTGGCCCTGAATCTTGACTCAGGCTTGGTGGTTGTGTAGGTACTGGCTGATCCAGGTGTACATCCTCCCAGACACACCACATCGCCATAGTGTGAGCCTGAGTCCATCCTTCCAGACTTTGTCGAACGCCTTCTCCATGTCAATCCAGACAGCAAGCGTGTACTTTTCTTGGAATGCGTCCTCAATGCTTTGGGTGATGAATGTGATCTGGTCTTCTGTTGATCTGTGTTGGCGGAAGCCTGCCTGTTCAGGGCTCAGCAGCTGATACTCCTCAAGGTGCCGGACAAGCCTAGTGTTGGCAAGTCTCTCCATCAGCTTTCTAAGCAGCTTGTAAGGCTGATGGGTATGTAGCTGTCAGCCTTCGACTTGTCCTTTCCCTTTTTGTGAATGGGGATCATGTCTGCTTCCCTCCAGCATTGTGGGACTGATCCTATCTTCCAGCTGGATTGTTAGGAGGACTGCCTTGCTCTTCATCCCAAGATGCAGAATCATTTCGTTTGTGATTCCATCTGGTCCAGGTGACTTCTTCAGGTTGAGGCTCTGCAATGCTTCCTCCAGCTCTTTCTCTGTGAAAGCTGTGGTCATGACTTCCTCTTGGGGCTCTTTCTCATGGAGTTCACCTTGGGCCCTGTGCACTGCAGCTCTATGTTCAGGAGGGACTTCCAGATTGCTGATGTTTCCATAGACGTCTATGCAGTGGTCTGCTGCTTGCTTTCCAGAGAGGTAATTTCCATTCTCTTGTATTGTTACTGTGGTGTGACGTGTTGTTTCGTTGCTGAGGGTTCTAGCCAGTTTCCACAGCTTGCTGCCATCCTTGTCGAGATTTAGGCTTTCAGTTTTCTCTTGCCAGCTTTTTCTTGCAGCTTGTGCGCAGGACAGCTTGTATCTGGCAGTTACTTCCTTCAGCGCTATGTTCTTCTCCAGTGATGGCTGCTTTTCTGCTCGGCTTTTCTGGCTTCCGTAACAGCATCTTCCAGATTCTGGAGTTCCTCCGTCCAGTAGGGCTTGTAGTCTTTGCGTGCTCCTCTTGGGATGGATTCTATAGCAGCTTTCAAGGCGGCCTCTGTGAAGTCTTGAACCATCTTGTTTGACCCCTTCGGCCTGATGTTGATTGGCTTTGTGTATGTATCTGTGAGGGTCTCAAAGAGAGTCCAGTCCGCCTTTCTGTAATTCCAGCGTGATCTCCTGAAGGAAGATGCTCTGTTTGACTGGCAACAGAGTCATGAACGAGCCTTCACAAAACTGAAAAATCTCTGCTGTCATCATCCAGTCCTGAAATACTATGATGTCAAAGCACCAGTTGAAATCCACTGTGATGCCAGTCCGCATAGACTGGTAGCAGTTCTCATCCAGGATGGAAAACCCATGGCACACAGCTCATGATCCATGACTGATGCAGAAAAATGCTATGCCCAGATAGAAAAGGAAATACTGTCCATCGTCCATGCCTGCAAGAAGTTCCACTGCTATATCTTTGGGAAAGAAGTCACTGTCTACAATGACCACAAACCACTGGAGCAGATTTTCTCCAAGCCACTTCTGTCAGCACCAATGCGACTGCAGTGCATGCTACTTCATCTGCAGTGGTACAACCTGCAAGTGAAATACCGGAGAGGCAGTCAGACTGAGCTTCCAGACACTCTCTCACATGTGTACCTTCCTGGATAACCTGCTGAAATAGCACATATAGAGACAGAGAACACATGGAATCTCAAAAGAAATGTACGGACAACTTCAGGAGTGCTCATGACAATAACTTGGACAGTTGCAAACTCTGATTCCGAGTGGCTGGCCAGACAGAAGAAATGATGTGCCTGTTGAGATGCGACAGTTTTGGGACTCAAGAGACGAGCTAGCTGTCTCTGACAGCATCATCTTCAAAGGGTCCAGAATCATCATACCAATCAGTCTCAGAAAGAAGATGCCGAGTCTCATTCATGAGTCTCATTTGGGTATTGCAAAATGCAAACAGCGAGCACGTGAAGTGATGTACTGGCCTTCAATGAACTCAGAAATTGAAGACAAAATCAAAAACTGCAGCAAGTATGCTGATTACAGAAGGAATCCATCTGCTGAACCCCTCCTGCCTACACCTGTTCCAGACCTCCCATATGCCGCAGTTGGAACTGACATCTTTGACTTTCAAGGCAGAAACTACCTTCTGACAGTGGACTACTTCATCGAAGTGGATGAGCTCAAGAGTATAAGCTCTGAGTCAGTCATTGAAAAACTGAAAAGTCAGTTTGGCCGTCATGGGATTCCCTCCACCTTGAGAAATGACTGTGGGGCTCAGTTCACCAGCTGTCAGTTTTTAAATTTCTGCAACAACTATGGGATCACCCACAAGACATCAAACCCTCACTTCCAGAGCTCCAACAGTGAGGCTAACAAGCCATTCAAACAGTCAAACGACTGTGGAGGAAGAATGAAGACAAACACTTGGCTTGTTGGACTACAGAACTACACCTTTGGATGGCATCAATCTTTCCCCTGCGCAGCTCTTGATGGGACGGCGACCAAGGAACAAACTTCCAACCACTAGAAGTCTCCTTGCCTCTGCATACGACAATCAAGACATCAAACAGCGCATGAGGCTTGAGAAGGACATGCAGAAATTCTACCACGACAAGCCAAGCACTTCAGAACACTCTGCTCTTCACCCTGGGGATCAAGTTCGCATGACTCCGCTCCCAGGCACTAAAGAATGGAAACCAGCTGGGGTAGTAGAGCATCATGCATCACCAAGATCCTACCTCATACGGTCTGAAGGAAACACTTATTGACGCAACAGACGTCACCTACACTGCTTGACACAAAGAGCAAACGATGGACCTCCAACTTCACCAGAGCTGTCAATCATGCCTGAAGGTAATTCACTGCCCGAAGAACCAACAAGAGTTTCAACCCCACCCGGGCACCCTCAACAGTCAATACAGGATCGCCACACTGACGTCACCTACCGAACACGCTCTGGACACGAAGTTCACCCTCCTCAACGACTCAACCTGTGACAATTCAGATCGCTTCGTGTCTAACTTCATCACAATAAATACTGTTGATGCATTTATGTTATTTGGAGTTTGTTTTAGTGTTTGAAGTTTAATTTTCATATAAGACTTTGTTTCTTTATGATAGGGGAGATTAACATACTTGCTGTGCGTATACTCGCACTCGTAAACGGGAGGCACCCGACAGAAAGTAACTCTTCTGTCTTAGAGACAATCACTTGGCAACAGAGCAACAATAATGAACATGTCTACCAATCAACGCCTGATCAACATGTTACATAATCACTGCAATACACCAAAGAAAGTATTGACGTCAAATGCTATGAAAGTTTTTCTTCAGTGACGAATTCTTCAGTGATGAATATGTGCAATTCTTCAGTGATGAATATGTGCGACTCTACTAGGCATTTGTTCTGTGTGTGTGTATGTATGAATATGTGTGTGTGTGTGTGTGTGTGTGTGTGTGTGTGTGTGTGTTAGGATTCACGCACAGCAAAATTGTAGTTTTTCTTTACTCCACCATAGTGCCGTAGTCTGGGGTCTTGAATCGTAGAAACTACGGAAAAATTGTAGTATCAGGCAGACCAGCGAAATGATATTCAAATGAGAGACAAGCGGCCCTTTGAACATCAGTAATTATTTCATGCAAGTGATGCAGATGAATCTTTTGGTACTTTGGCTGTAATTCCCAGATCTAAATAACGTACACTAAAACTGCTGCCATGAAGGGAATTGCGCATCCTTGCTGACGCATCCTTGCTGATGTAATTTCAGAAACAGACTCAAAGTCAATTGCTACAAAGTTTTTGTCACAACTGCTTCAAGGCCATTGTTGCAAAAGTAACAAAAATTTGCAGCCCCAGGCTTGAGGCAGAGATGGTGATCGCATGCGCGTGTGTGTTTGTGTGTGTGTGTGTGAACACACCTATGCCTGCAAGCGTGCAACTGTGTAATGTGTGTGTGTGTGCATGCACATAACCCCCTCACCCCCCACCCATATGTGTCATCAAACCCAAAGGCCTGTTCAACAGATGGATTTTCAAGTTTGTTTTGAAAGAGGACAGCATGCGTAAGTGAATGAGATCCAGAGGAATTGAATTCCAGACAGAAGGTGCTTGAAACTGAAAGGCCCTTTAGCTAAATGTCTTTGAAGAGGTTTTGGGAACTCGATGGAGCTTTTCAGCAGAAGATCCAAGAAAAAAGGAAGGAGTGTAAGTATAAAGCCATTAAAGGACAGTAAATAAGTAAGAGAGGGAGAGATCCTTCAAAATGATCTTCTTTCTTTCTTTCTTTATCCGTCCTCTTGTACCATCTAGGGCGTCGAGGGGAGAAAGAGCTGACGGGCCCTGGCAAGCTGGAAGGCCTCGTTGGGTGGAATGTTGTGGGTCTTCAGGGTTTCTTTCACACCGTCAATCCAGGTCTTCCTTAGTCTTCCTCTTGCCTTGTATCCTGATATCCTTTTGTTGTACGCTTTACTGGCCATCTGGTGAGGTGCCATACGTGTTAGATGTCCAAACCATCTGATCGTTTGCCTTTGGATATGGTGGAGGACAGGTGTTGTTCCCACCATTTCTCTGATCCTGGTGTTTCTGATCATGTCCTGTCTGGTCTTGTTGACGGCTCTCCTCAGACATCGCATCTCGCAAGTGGTTATTTTGCGTTCCAGACTTTTTGTCAGGGTCCATGTCTGGCACTGGTAGGTCAAGGTGGGGATGAAGATGGAGGTAATGAGTTTGGCTTTGGTCTCAATGGGGATGTTGGGATGTTTGAGGAGTGGGGCAAGCTGGTAGCTGACGCTGTTAGCCTTCTGTACTCTCGTCTCAATCTCTCTGTTGAGACGTCCATCTTCCGAGAAAATACTGCCGAGATACTTGAACTCGCTGACTTGTTTCAGCGGAATTCCGTTGACGTTGATGTTTAGGTTGCCAGGTGTTCTGCTGACCTTCATCGTCTCGGTTTTGCTGATGCTGATCTTCATGTTGAGCTCCTCGCACTGTGTGTTCAGTCTGTCTGTGTGCTCTTGAAGTTGTTCTTCTTTCTCATGTGCCAGGCTTTGGTCATCTGCGAACAGCATCTCATTCAGATCTTCTGGGTTGGGGTTTGCTTCTTTTGTGATTTTATCCATGTATATGATGAAAAGTAACAGTGATAGAACACACCCTTGTCTCACTCCAGATGACACCTCGAACCAGTCTGTGAGTCCGTTTTGGGTGCGGACTGCACTCATACTGTTGTTGTAGATGGCTCTGATGTTGTCCAACAGTTGTCCCCTGATGCTGTACTCTTCGAGTGTTTGCCATAGCTTGTTTCTGTCCACTCGGTCAAATGCTTTCTCCTGGTCTACAAACACAAGATTTAGTTCTCTGTTGTGCTCGATTGTCTTTTCGCTCAGTTGCCTGAGAGCGAAGATAGCGTCTGTACACCCTCTTCCTTTTCTGAAGCCCATCTGCGCCTCACTCAGTAATGGTTCCACCTTGTACCTTGTACGCTGTTCCAAGATCTTTGCGTACATCTTTCCTGTGTGGCTCAGGAGGGAAATTCCTCGATACATGCTGCAGTCTTTTTTGCTGCCTTTCTTCTTCCAGATTGGTACCACAACTGCTCTCTGCCAGTCTTCCGGGACTGTCCTCTCCATCCATGCTTTCTGGAATATTGTGGTCAGCCAGGTGATTCCTGTTTCTCCACATGCCAGGATGGCTTCAGTTGTAATGCCATCAATGCCTGCTGCTTTGTTCCTTGGGCTGGTCTTTAGTGCCTGCTGTACCTCTGATCTTAAAATGTTTGGTTCTTCTTCTTCTGGGTGGTGTGGATGAAACTGGATCTGTGTGGTATTTTGGCTGCTTGGGTTCAAAAGTTCCTTGAAATATTCCTGCCATCTATTTTTGATGCTGTCATCAAAATGATGATAAGCCAATATGGCAATTTTGTACTGAATTTTGTACTGGATGGGTAACCAGTAAAGTTGATGTAAAAGCAGAACACACAACAAAAATCACAAATAGTTCCAGAAGTGAGAGGGATAATTTCATTAAGGCTCTCAAACAGCTGGATAAGAAAGCATAAACAGACAAAAATCAATGATTCTTTTACATCCTGAAACTCAAAATACTGATAAGTAATATATGCAGGGGTGCAAGCAGAGAGATATACTCAAGCCTGAAATTTTTTTCTGCCCAAACCGAAGCCGGAAATAAGCCTAAAATTTTGTTTCTGCCCAGACAAGCCTGAATTTTTTTTGTCTACCTGGACCGAAGCCTGAAAATACTACACAGGCTACACAATAATAATAATAATAATAATAATAATGGACATTTGTTGAGCGCTTTCCTCCCTTAAAGTAAACTTTAAGAGAGCTCAAAGCACTTTACAATAAACATCAAACACACACACACACACACACACACAAACACACACACACGCAATAACTCACAAAAGAAAGAAGAAGAAAAATAATCATTTAGCGCACAACAGTATAAAACAGATTCAGAGACTACGTGTATTACATAATTACACACACACACACACACACACACACACACACACGCAACAAAAGAGATCATGAGGTAAACTGTTCCAGACATATGGAGCTGAATAAGAAAAGGAAGAATCACTGAAGGATTGGGTTTTAACATGGGGAGCAAGTAACCGCCGTGAATCGCTACTGGGGAAAGAAAGTGGACATACCTGAAGGAATGTGTGTTCATATGCCTTCATATACATGCATGTACATATATGTATGTGGCTTCATGTATGTCTTGATGTATTTTTAATTGGTTGGCGCCTTTTCTTTTTTTCTTCTTCTTTTTTTTTCTTTTGTTTTATTCACCTTTGAACATTATCTCCGACTGAATGTGCAGCAATGCGGTATAGAATCACTGATAAGATGATTTTGTGTGATGCTGTGACAAAATTGTGACCCTAAATTGCTAAAGATGGAATTTTTAAAAATATATTTAATAAAGAACATTTTCTGTTATACCTTTGAAAGAATAGGGTTCCAAGAGAGTACAAAAAGAGAAACAGAAAGGTACAAGTGATGCATGCATGTTGTTAACATTACCTCTGTGACATTCATCACTTTGATAGCCGCCAGCTGCCCTGTCTTGGTGTGGCGGCCCTGCACACACACAAATACAGAAAGGTAAATACACAAGACAATTACAGAAAGGTAAACTGATAGTGATAATCACTTTCAAACATGTGGTGTTGAGGGGGTGTGGGGAGTGTCTGGAGAAAGGATTTGGTGGGGGCAAGAAAGAGTGACAATGTTATGCTGTGTGCCTCTGTGTGTGTGTTCATTTTTGTTTTGTCTTTTTTTTGTTTTTGTTGTTGCTTTGTGGTTGTGTGTGTGTGTGCACGCGCGCATGTCCAGATAAAGTATGCATGTGTGTGTGTGTTACTAAATATGTGCATGCTCAGGTCATGAGAGTGCGTGTGAGGAGGTGGGGTGTGGGGGTGGTTGTGTGTGTGTGTGTGTGATGCATGTGTATGTGTCATGTGTGTGTGCGAGCACAGCATGTATATGTGTGTGCATGAGTGTGTGTGTGTGTGTGCGTGTGCATACACATGTTAATTAATGTGTGTGAACAGGTCTAGAATGTTTGTGTGTGTGCGTGGCATATCATGTGTGAGAGAGATACTGTGTATGTGTGCCAGGTCTACATGTCCATGCATGTGCTGACATCTGTGGAACTATACACTCACAAAGATCTAAAATATACAAGTGTACCATGCGTGTATTTACCAAAAGGTCTCTGACCCCAACCCCTGTTACACCATCCTGTGAATGACTGCATGGTCCTGTTCCAGTCATTTTGTTTGCTGCTGTGTGTGTCATGTCTGTGTGTGTGAGAGAGAGAACTTGTGTGTGGGAATTTGTGTGTTTTTAAGTGTAGTGTGAGGCCTGAGCACATTGGTTTTTCAGTTGCAAGTTGGGCCGTCTGTCTGTGAGTGTGAGACTGCAGGTTGTTGCATTGTGGTGTGTGTGTGTGTGTGTGTGTGTGTGTGTGTGTGTGTATGTGTGTGTGTGTGTACTGTCTGTGTGTCAGTGTGTGTGCATGCTTGAAAACTCCTCTCCAACAGGTTTATAACGTATGCAAGCGTGTATGCATACATGTGTCATCACTGAGAGTGTGTGTGTGTGTGTGACTGTGTGTGCATGCTTGTAAGTGCCCTTACAAATGGGTTCATAATTGTGCACACATGTATGCATACATGTGCCATCAGTGTGTGTGTGTGTGCGTTCGTTCGTTCATTCTTTTGCTTTAACGTCTATCCACATTTGTGATTTTAGACGAAAATCCATCATCTCCCCCACCCTACCCATGCCTTAAATCATCACTGCTTTCCCTGTTCCTCTCTCCTCAATTAGCATTAAAAAAAGGAAGGGAAGAAAAAGAAAGAAAAAAAAAGATCATACACTAAATAAAACAAACTAATCAACCAGTAGAATCACAACAAAGAGCCAATTGGGCTCCAAATTAAACTCT
This sequence comes from Babylonia areolata, assembly GCF_041734735.1. NCBI lineage: Eukaryota > Metazoa > Mollusca > Gastropoda > Neogastropoda > Buccinidae > Babylonia > Babylonia areolata. The sequence continues at coordinate 10,673,416 of NC_134905.1, read as the reverse complement.
AAACTATTTCAAACACACACACGTGTGTGTGTGTGCGTGCGTGCGTGCGTGCGCGCGCATGTGACCTTGTGTGAGAGAGGCAGCCAGCTGGAGAGATATGAGACAGCTAATGAAATGCAATTCTTGTGAATCAAATTGTGATCATATTCATGTCTGCATGATTATGATCTGTTCTCCAGAATTTTTGACAAGTATGTTGCTGTCATGTAAAAATATCAAAATAAGCTTTGAGCTACAACTAATTGTTTTACTTTAGCAGGCAATGATACACATGTAGAATATTAATCAAAAGAAAATCAGTGATGCTCCTAGTTTGTTCAATTTTGCAATATGGAATGGGGGTCTTGCAGGGCATTCTGTGTATTACAGTGTGACAAGTATGGCCTATAAATGAAATATTTAATACATTCAAATGATTATTGATACAGAAGATCGAAGCGAAGCTATAAACAAGTAAAATAAAGTTTTAGAGTTATGCATGCGTGTGAATTACTGATATGAAAGCGCTTTGATTTGTCTCTGCACAAGATTCAGCGCTATATAAATATCAATATTATTAATGTTATTGTATTGAAGAATACACAAGAAGAGGTGCTTTTCTTTCTCATTTATTCATAGGATTCATTCATGAATTCTTGGATTACAAAACAAACTTGGGATCAGTTTTAATGAAGTAACATTTTTGGAACTGGCCAACTGTAAGTGTAAATTGTAATGTACTTCGGTGTATCCACTTCTGGGACATGCTATTAAAACATATCCCCAGTATCAAAGAAACGGTCAAATGAATCCAAACATACTTTACACATATATATATATTCATGAAGCAAGATATCCCAATCAAGTAAGAGAGGTCACCAGCCGCCGTGGCAGAATGGTTAGCATCACAGACCGACAGCTGGAAGGACGCAGGTTTGAATCCCATTGGACGTGGGGTTTTCAACCCAATGCTCCTACCATGAGCTGATAGTGCTATGGGCTTAAATAGGAAGACTGGGACCACACAGTCCAGTATCATTCACTTCACCAATGCGTATTTTGGGGTGTTGCTCTAATTTCCTGATCAACACTGCTGATGTCTATATCTCTCGGGCATGGTTGATGCTGGGATATCATTATGACAGGAAGTGTAGAGCACAGCCTTGTCACGCTGTCCCCAACCTAAATGGACCTCCATAGCAGCATCTTCACCATCACCATCATCATCATCGTCATCCTCCTCTTCTTCCTTCATCATCAATATAAAGAAAAGTCCCAAATTACGTGGCCTTTCATGCCCTGCTTTCATGGTGACCTCAGTTTCAATACCCTTCCACTTCCACGCTTGGGGTGATCCACTCTGGGAGGGATGCTCACTCAGTCTGGCTCCACGATTAAGCCATTATTGTCATCAGTAAGGGGCTTAGTAGGTGGTGCTTTAAGTATGTTAAATCAGAACAGGCATAATCAAACACCACAGAAGTGACACAGCAGCAGTGCAGGGTCTTCTCTGGTGTGTGGCCTCCTCATAACCAAACATCGATGGTTTCCCATGGACTGCCAGCGCTAGGACTGAGACAGACGAACCCTGGTGTGACCATGTATGGGGGACTCAGAATGAGTGGCATGGGAGTAATGCCATGGAAACGACAAAAAAAAATTTTTTTCAATAAAAAAAAAAAAAAAAAAGTAAAATACAGAGGTTACAATAATTCTAATTTCAACAATCATTCTACAACAGTCAACTGTGGAGATCCAGTCAAACCAGCTCTTTGTTGACTGTGTGAAAGGGTACAAATTTTGACCTGCCAAATTATCCTCTAGAGGGGTATAGAGAAATGAAGTTAGCCTATCAAAACACAGATACAAACAGTTTCTTCCGGTACTTTCTCAGTTTCTGTTCAGTCGTCATATTTGGGAACAGACAAACTCTCACTTCCAAAGTGGTGTTTATCATGCATTACAGGCGTGACATCACAGCCGAAAATTGATTGAATATTTGTTTACTAAGGCTTTTCCGACAGAAGTAAAAGTATAATATATTTGTAAACTTTTCAACCCAGCTTTTAATTAAGCAAGCAGTAAACTTCAGTTTCAACAGCAAATACGTTCAGAAGTAGACTTAAAGTTGTTGGAAAAGTGTGACACACACTACACAGTGTAAAGCATATTACAGGCATTTTTTCAAATGTCAGGAATACAACTCAGTAGAATAGAACAGACTCTTTAAGTTCCTGACATTATTCCTTAAGTTCCTGACATTATTAGACAACAAAACAGCAAAGAAAAGCTGAAATAATCATTTTTAACAAGTGGATGATGCTTCACTTGTAACTCAGTAGCTTCATGCTAACTTTGGGTGTCCATTTTGAGGCTCAATTTTCATTTCAATTGATTATTTCTTTTATTTTAACCTAGCAGTTTTATAGGTCTATGACTGATATTGCTAGTACTTTGTTTTGTGGTGTGTTGGCATGTGTTTCTGTCAAAGATTCCTATTTGTGTGCCATAAATGGCATGCACCCTCTAACTCTTGAGTCACCAATTCAGAAGAACAACTCTGTATGTAAGCACAAGTGTAAGCAATATGGTGCTGAAGGTAATGGGAGAGAGGATGGGGGAAAATGCAGACAAAGGGGCTGAAAAAGGAGAAAAGGGAAGATGGTGAATGACTAGAAACAGATTGCATACCACTTCCAACAAGAAAAAATGATTTTATTGAAGTTTGTGAAGTTAAACTTCCACATATGAAATCAGGACACGCACTCACACGTGCACACATACACATGTATTATAAGCACATGAACACAGACACACACAATCTAACACATGAATACATGTATACACATATTCAAACACACACAAAATGAGCACACCCACATCTATAGATCTATACAAACACACATACATGTATGCACACAAACACACACACACACACAATCAAAACTATAGCATGAGCAGCAACACAAATCACAGACTTTCTGGCTCTACTCTTTGGTTTGTGGGGCTGACAAAGTATTGTGCATTCGGTGGCTGTTTTAAAATAATTTTTTGTCATACTGATTCATCTATAGATGTTGCTGCCTAACCTTCCAGACAATTTCTTTAATACTATGTAAAATCAGTGTTATAGATTTGTCTGGAACAAAAGAATGATAAAATCAACAGAAAAACAGCACATAAAAGTATCAGAGATGGTGGTCTTGGACTACCAAAATTAAAAACTTTTACAGCTTCGTTAAAATTGAATTGGATGTGGGAAATTGGAACAACTCATTATAAATGGAAAAATGTAGCATTGTCCAATTTTGCTGTTTTTAATGATAATCACTTATTCTGGCCAGAAATAACATTGTTCTTCTCTAAATCAGATGTATTTTGGACAGAGCAATTTTTCTATATAACGAACTGTAAAAAATCTGCTGAACTTCTTGAAGAACCATTGTTTTATATTAAAGAATACAGACAGGGAAAACATTTAAACCGGGTAAAACACAGGTCAACAAAGGAATAAATTGTATCATCTATGACACACCTTTTTTTTTTTTTTTTTTTTTTTGCTTCAAAATGGTCACTCAATTTCCTAAGGGGAATTTAAATGTAAGCATTATGTGTACACACACACACACACACACACACATGAATTTTATTACATTTACTAGTTATAAATAAGCAACAAATGAATACATTTGTGAAACAAATATAACTGTAGATAATGATAAATATACATATTCAGACATGTATGTCTGTATATGTTATTTAATAAGTTGATGTCTATATATCTGAAGGTTCAAAACAAAACTATGACATATTTATAAACAATTATATCTATCCACATGCAAAGTTCAGCTTAGTAAATGGTTGCTTCTTTTTACGTAAGATCCCTGATGTAAAAATGAAATGGTTTCAATTAAGAATCATGCACAAATGCCTTGGAATTAACATCATAATATGTAATATTAAAAGAGATGGGGAATCTGAATAGTGACCTATGTAATATTTGCAACACAACGAAAGACAGTATCAGACATATATATTGTGGAAGTGCACAATCATCAAACGATTCTGGCAAGCAAGAATGGATGCAATGAATGAAAGATGTCCAAATGCTCAAAATCTGCGAATAAATGAACCATCAGCCATACTTGGATTTGACAAAAAAAACCATACCTATTGATCCCACTGTTTATTTCATTTTGATATTTGCAAAACAATACCTGTACCAAGGAAAGTTAAACTTAAACCGTACCTGATCAGTGATCTACGTTTTAGTAATAGACTGAAACACAGTATACAATTGATAACTAAGTAGCTTGGACAAACTTTGTTTGTAATGACTTGTTGCCAGACGGACTCCATAAAAAGCCCTGTTTATGAATACAAATTAATAATTCTATAATTTTGCAGTTCTGATATTAACTATATTCTGCATCTTGCATCTGATTCCATAAAACTTTTGTGCCTTATGACTGTGTGACAAGCAACTGTGATCTACCCCCCCATCAGAATTGTGTCTGACATATATAAACACACACACACGCGCGCGCGCGCGCACACACACACACACACACACACACATATATATATATCAGTCTCCATTTGAGGTACTTTTACCAGCTTCCTGTTCTATTTCATATTTGTTTTTGCTCTTGTTTTTTGTTGTTTTTGTGTGTTTTTTTGGAGGGGCCGGGGGTCTTTTTTTCTGTATGTGTTTGTGTGTGTGTGCATAGTGTGTGTGTGTGTGTGTGTGTGTGTGTGTGTGTGTGTGTGTGAGGGGGGTGGGGGTAGTTGTTTTTTTTTCTATAAATGAATACATGTACATGTGTGTGTGTGCACAGGTCTATGCTATAAATATAATGTAAAATATGAATAAACAAAAGTTGCATTCAAGCACACACACACACACACACACACACAAACACGTGCGCGCACACACACAAAAAGCCACACACACCATGCACGCACGCACACACGCGCAGTGACATACAAATTCGCACACGCTTATAGAGACACGTGTACATATATATGTACACACACAGTGTCATACGCACACACACAAATACACACACACACACACACACACACACACACACACACCCATGTGCACACAGTGACACACGCACAGTCAAGAGACAGCATGAGAGATGATCGCAGGGCTGTGAAAACTGTACATAGTGCATAGCTTAGCCCCCAAAGAGGCAGATGGGAGTGACATACTATTAAACAGCCACCATACCAGCAGGAATTTGGGCAATGTTAAAAAATCTCTGCCACAGGCTTTGTACCTGAAGTCAGCCCACAATCATGTGCTGCAACTGCCATGTCTTGGCATGCTGTTTGTGAACTGAACCCCTTTTTACTATTACAGTTCTTCCAAAATGTTATGTAACTTGACACTAATGATGCATGAACACTTCAAAGGTGTGTGTGAGAATATGTCAGTTATAATTCAAATTCAACCAAAACATCTGTTTTAAAACAACACTGTACACAAATATTAGAAATACACATGAAGGATTATTATTACTAGAGCAAGACAGAGAGGTGGAGAGAGGAGGGAAGGGAAAAACTAAGAACTACAGAAGAAAATGAGTGAACTAAAAGGTGTACAAGTACATATTATACTTCTTTGTTCGTGGACTGCAACTCCCATGTTCACTCATAAGTCATATGTACATGAGTGGGCTTTTATGTATATAACCGTTTTTACCCCGCCATGTAGGCAGCCATACTCCATTTTCAGGGGAATATATTATACAAATCGTGTGTGTAGAAAACAGATTATAATTACCACCCTTAACAGGTTCAAATTCAAAACAAGGTAGAATGTACTGTCAATATTTGTCTGGAAAAACAAAAATTGCACCATACACTTTGTAAAAGCTGATATCTTCTTCAGTTCCTGCCTGTGTTTGCTTGCATTTAAAACAAGCCAACAAAAACTAACATGAACATGTGAATTTGAAATTCACCACAGCGCAAAATTTGTTACAAGTGGAGGGGAAATCAATACTGGGGTCACCCAAATAAGAGCATATGGTGAATGAAAGGCCACAGACTTTGGGACAAATGTCTTCTAATATGATGATGAATGATAAGGAGGATAATGAGAATGCTGCAATGGAGACCAGTCCATAAAGGTTCAGGACCATGGCAAAGCTGTGCATTTACTCTTTCATTCATAACATATCCAAGCAACAACCAGGCCTGACAGATACAGATTCGTGCAGCGCTGATAAGGAAACTTGAGCAACATGCCTAAGATATGCATCCATAAACTGGATGACCCACAAATGTGTTGTCCCAGTCTTCCCATTTGATGAAAGTACATTCAACTCTGGCAAAGGGTGGGAGCTGGCACTGGGGCCAAAAATCAATCAATGAATTACTTCTGACACTGACAGGGCCTGAAATCTGTCTGTGCTGTGCACAGGGATGGGGATAATATGCGCTGGTTACAGATATGTGACTTGTAATTAAAGTTTTTAATATGTTCTAATTACTAGAATTTGCTGTACTGACAACTGGAGTTGCCTAGCAATCAAGTCTTAAGTGAATGGGAAATTGATTTCATTTGTGTCATTCAATGTATCTTTTTTTTAACAAACATACACTCATGTACCTGGAGCATTAATTTTAATCATTTCATGTCTTCATAATGGAAGACGCAATTTTATGAATAAACTATTATCATACATGTATATTGTACATGTATATTGTATTACTATTTTAAAAGAAAGGTAGCCAAAGAACAAACGAGTCATTGTACAGCTGAGATAGATCTAAGCTGAAGTGATGTCAAGGAAGGAAATGACTAGAGTCCTTATCCGTTTCTTCTTCACAACCAGGCCACAACCTAAAAAGTGACAACATTCTTGGTCTCATCACCTTGATCATGTTTTGTGCTGTTGGTAGTTGGCAACTTCAGACACATTGTTAAGATATGTTTTGCAATATATCTCTCTCTTTCATCTACTCTCTTTCATCATACTCTGTCTTATACATAGTATACATCACATGCCTGCAAGGATACATGAGTTACTTCAGATGTTGCCTGAAATCTGCATCCTTCAAGTGGCAATCATCATTCTGTGACACTTACTGCCTCTCCACAGCAACTGTTTTCTTCCCAAACTCACAGAGCTGGATTTTTTTTTGATTTTTTTTTAACTGACACAACCACAGTATCAAAACCGTTAACTCTTTTTCTTTCACCTTAAACATATAAAGTTACTGCCTATATAAGAATACTTTTCTTCAGCCACAAAAGAAGAACTAATGATCTTTTCTCCAGTGTGGCTTTCCTGAAAGTACATCAGAGTCTAAAAATTTTATTTTCTACATCAGTACATATATCTAACATGTGTTTTTCTCCAGGGGCCAGTATCATGAAATAGCCATCTTCATAACCTACTTCTGATAGTGATTCTGAGGCCAAAATCCAATATAGCTATACCAATTAATAAACCAGTTACTCCGGTTTCATAAAAGCCTATGAACATTTTCTTTGCTACCTGCAGCACTATCCTGTGTTTTTCCCCTTTGGGGGAAATTTCCTGAACACATGCGATAGAACAGAAAAAGCCTATAATAATAAATATACAGATTCATGATACCAAGGCTACAGAGGTACATACAGGCTCTTGTGTGGAAACAGCAGCCAGTGGCAGCAATGAACTGCTTACTGGCTACGCTGAAACTTCACACGAGCAGAACAAACGCAAATTAAGGGTTAAACTTAAATCAAGACTATTTCATTTCTAATTTATACACAACATTTACCAAACAAATATTCTGCTTGCAAAAATGGGTGTAATGAACGCAAATTTATACCAGTAACTGGTGCCAAGAAACCGATTACATTGAAAACGCCTTTTACTCCAATTTCCTCCTTTTGTGAAACAATTCATTCTCACACACTACAATAACCCAGTTCCTATTAATGAAAACATAGCGCTGTTTGGTACAGCAAAAATGGACATTCCGACTGATGGGAAAAGCAATGAAATGCTTTTGTTGCTCTAATTTCCTGACCAACACTGCATGCTTTCTGCTTTTGTGCTGTCATGAATTGACTACTGTAATTCTCTTCTCATGGGCTGTCCACATAATATTCTTCAGCGAATTCAAAAACTTCAAAACAATGCTGCCCGTCTGACTCTCAGAATCCAACATATATATCACATTTCTCCTCACCTCCGCACTCTACACTGGCTCCCCACTGAAGCGAGAATTAAATACAAAGTTGCATGTCTCTGCTATCCACTCCGCAGGACCTACATATCTTTCTTACCCAATCAGTGTTTACACTCCCACAAGAAATCTCCGCTCTTCCTCTGACTGTTACCTTTTCAAACTTCTTATGTCAGTACAAGAACCTATGTTGAACGTTCTTTCTTCTTTGCTGCTCCTCACATCTGGAACAACCTTCCTCATCATATCCGTGCATCTGATTCTATTTCTGCTTTTCACTCATCACTAAAAACTCATCTTTTTAAAACCTATTTATAAGTACTCTCAACTTCCTTGTTATCCAACACCACCCATGTCAGCTCACTTTGGATGTATGTAGAGTGGGAAAGGAAGAGTGTGAGTGGGGGGAGGGGGGGGAGGGGTTTTTGAGAAAGAGTGGTCATGAATATTTTATGTAACTTGTAATATTTTTCTTTCGTGTAAAGCACCCTGAGCACTCACAGAGAAAGGGTGCTATATAAATGTACATTATTATTATTATTATCAATTTGATATGATATTGTTTTAAAGCAAAACTGTCCATCTCTAAATTTACATACCTCAAAAGCAAAAATCTGACCTTCTCTGAATCAGAGCTCAGTCTGCGTAAACTATGACCAATATACATTTAATATAAATCAATTTAGATACATGAACACTGAGCCAAGCTCTCAAAAATCTCTGGGGGTAATATCCAGTGTGCACATATATTAAAAAGTTGACAGACCAACCAAGTGGCTAGTATCAAGATTAATAGCTGGGAGGATGCGGGTTCAATTCCCAGTGGAGGTGGGGGTTTTCAGCCCGCTTCAGCTCCTACCCAGAGCTGAGCGTGCTATGGGCTTAAATGGGATGAGTGGGGCCACACAGTCGAGTATCATCCTCTTCACGGATGCATCATTGAGTGTATTGCTCTAATTTCCTGACGAACACTGCATGCCTGGTCTTGGGCCTTGTTAACGCCAGGATATCATTATGACAGGAAGTCTTGTCACCTAGTCCCAAACCTAGTAAATGGACATACATTGCATCATCGTCATCATCTTCTCCTCCTCCATCATCATCAATCAATGGAAAAAGAAATGTCCCAAATCATGTGGCCCTTCATGTCCTGCCCTTCAGTTTCAATGTCCCTCCACTTCAGTGCTTGGGGTGAGTCCTGTAAAGGTCTTCAGTATCCGCAGATTCATTTAGGACTATCGTTGAAAAGACGTGGTGGTGGTCTCCACTCTTAAGTGGCATGCTCACTCAGTCTGCCTCCACCACTAAGCCATTATTGTCATCAGTAGGGAGTAGTCAGAACTGGTGCTATAAACACTGCCTAAGTAGGCAAGTACTCAACAGCAGTGCAGGGTCTCCTCTGGAGTGTGACATCCTAGCAACCTAACATCACTGGTTCTCTTCTTTTTTTTTAATGAATGTCCTGTATGTTTATTGATTCTTTTAAATCAAGTCATATTGAATATTTTTGGTTCTGTAATTGTCTATGTTTGTCTTGCCATACGTGATGTAATTTCTCTTAATAAGATAATAAAGTTATTCTTTTCTTTTCTTATCTTATCTGTGGACCGCCGTCACTGAGACTGCAAATGACAAACCCTGGTGTGGATGTGTTAGTAGCACTCAGAATGAGGCGTGTGGGAGTAATGCCACTGAAACAGTGCAGGCCATGGGAATAAAATAAACTAGAAAATAAAAATAAAAAGTTGAGAAAAAAAGGAAAAAAAAGAAATGAAAAAAAAGGAAGAAAAGACAACAGAAAGGAGGAATATGATGATGGAAGGAAAAGAAGAAAAAAAGAAAAAGAAAAAAAGGAGAAAAAAAAGTCTTCCACTTCCAGGGATGCTGGGAATGTCCTGCTCATTTGCAGAACTTTAACATATCCTCATTTCTCAAAAAAAAAAAAAAATGTGTAAAGCACACAATTATGCCTGTGCATGTCAGTAAGATTTCTTTTCTGTATTTCTTCATTATCACTCCCACAATCATATAATTCCTTTTTGATTTGAGCTTATGTGTGATCATCATGCCTAGGATTCAGTTTATCTGCATAAAGTGCATCATAAAAATGTTATAAACAATGTTGGCCCTTTTTGTCCTGAAAGGAAGAATGGGGTTTTCATCACATGGCAGCTGGTTCTGGCATTCGGTGTTCAGTTAAAGAAAGCCCTGGGTGTGTGGAAAGGGGAAAGGAAGAGGAGAAAGCTGAGAAAGAGTGGGTGGGTCAGAGAAAGTGATGGAAGAATAAAAGGGATAGGGAAGGGAACACTGAGAAGAGACTGACATGGGGTGTGCGGATGGAGAAGGGTACACATGATGCTCTCACACTCTGTTTCACTATTTTCAACTGACATGGGGTGTGGGGATGGAGAAGGGTACACATGATGCTCTCACACTCTGTTTCACTATTTTCAACTGACATGGGGTGTGGGGATGGAGAAGGGTATGCACGATGCTCTCACACTCTGTTTCACTATTTTCAACTGACATGGGGTGTGCGGATGGAGAAGAGTATGCATGATGCTCTCACACTCTATTTCACTATTTTCAACTGACTTGAGGTGTGGGGATGGAGAAGAGTATGCATGATGCTCTCACACTCTATTTCACTATTTTCAACTGACTTGAGGTGTGGGGATGGAGAAGAGTATGCATGATGCTCTCACACTCTATTTCACTATTTTCAACTGACTTGATGTGTGGGGGTGGAGAAGAGTATGCATGATGCTCTCACACTCTATTTCACTATTTTCAACTGACATGGGGGTGTGGGAATGGAGAAGAGTATGCATGATGCTTGCATGATGCTCTCACCATCTATTTTCACTATTTTCAACTGACATGGGGTGTGGGGATGGAGAAGGGTATGCATGATGCTCTCACACTCTATTTCGCCATTTTCAACTGACCTGGGGTTTGGGGATGGAGAAGAGTATGCATGATGCTCGCAATCTATTTCACTGTTTTCAGTCTTTTTAATTTTATTCCATTACTGATACTGATCGTTCGACCTGAGCAGGTTAAATCAATCAGTATCAGTATCAGCATCAGTAGCTCAAGGAGGCGTCAATGCGTTCGGTCAAATCCATATACGCTACACCATATCTGCCAAGCAGATGCCTGCCCAGCAGTGTAACCCAACATCATAGTGAGGCCTTGAGAAAAAAATAATAATTAAATTAAATTTAAAAAAAACAAACAAACAAAAAACATAAATAAATAAAGATTAAAAAAATATATATATATATATTATTATTATTATTATGGTATTTTATAAGGCACAAAATCTTGAAGAAATCAACTCTACGTGCACACAAAAAAAAAATATATATATATATATGTGACCAAGCGCTATGCTTGCTCCAATATTTGCCTCACGCACAAGCTGTATTTGCTTGCCTCACGCACAAGCTGTATTAGCAGACGACAGTTTTCCCTCCTAACCGGCGCACAGGATTGTGTGACGTCACTCCGCTTACATCATTTTGTCCTCGCCAGACCACCTGCTCGGCCAGTGTCGCATTGCGGTACGTCATTGGCTGAGCGCAAACTTGTGTTTCTGTTCCACCGTAATTAATTAATAACTCTTTTATCAGATCAGTAAACGACAAGTATTATATACTGGCAGAATCGTCTTAATTCCATCTTTAAATCTATTCCATTTATGTTCGGCTACGTTAAACTGATTTAACGCAGTTTGTAATTTCAGCGACGAGCTCGTTAAAACTGACTCTGTTCAGGTGACTTAAATTAAGATTATAAATTCATCTTAAATAATCAACACTTCATTTTATACTCATTATAAAGTAGGTGTTGTGCTCTTTCTTTTGCAACTTATCCGACGTAAATCGGTTCAGGAATCATTTAGAAATCTGTCACTGAACACCTTTAGACAAACACAGTTGTCATGGGATTTTCCGTGATTAGTGACGATCTGCTCGAAGCACACGTGACGCACTTTGCGGTCCGCTAAACTTGCATAAATTGGCACAGTGAGTGATGAGTGGTCATTTCATAACTGGTCAGTCATCTGACCAGAGCCTGCTCTCTCTCTCTCTCTTGCTGCGTCGAGCAGTGTGTTGTGTCGTGTGTGCCCCCACAACGGCTGACACCTCGCTACGTATTGCTGTAAGTACTAGTGTGTAGAATGTGTTGATTTGTAAATTGTATTGTTCGACACAGTACTTGTGTTCATATGATATATAAAAGTAAATGCAGTTTGCATATAATTAGGCTTCATTTTCTTTTTCTTTTTTGTGCCCATCCCAGAGGTGTAATATTGTTTTAAACAAGATGACTGGAAAGAACTGAATTTTTCCTATTTTTATGCCTAATTTGGTGTCAACTGACAAAGCATTTGCAGAGAAAATGGCAATGTTAAAGTTTACCACGGACACACAGACACACACACACAGACAACCGAACACCGGGTTAAAACATAGACTCACTTTGTTTACACAAGCGAGTCAAAAATATATTCATGAACAGGGATTATAGTATAACTTTAACAGTTTAAGATAAGCATTTTTACCTCATAGTCATAGTGACAAGGAATAAGGAATCATGCTGACACGGGGTATTACATTGTGTTACATTGTATTACATTGTGTTATAACATGTTACATTCTGTCTCCCTCATCATGTTATAGACATGTATACATTATTCATTAGACTGATTAGTATACTATAACTGTACAGTATACATACAGTATACATGTAGTAGGATACAAACACATACCAACTCCTGTGTGCGCACATCCATGTGCTTACACACAGACATTTGCAAACACACACACAATGTATTCAAATTGCTGTGAAGAGAGAGATGGGTATTGGCACATGATGATCACCCAGACACACACGCCCAGACATGCACACACACACACACACACACACACACACACACACACATAAACAAGCACTCACTCCCTTACAGTTAAACCCACACACACACACACACACAGTGAGAGCGACACACTTTTTGTACATCTTTAGATACACACACACAGTATATCACTATAGTATATGAGGCAATGTGCATGAAAGCAAACATGCTGAAATTCAGACAAGTTTACCAGTTACTTTAGCCTAAAGATTCAACACTTGATCCATTTGTGGGCATTCAATGATTCATACATGTGTGTGTGTGTGTGTGTGTGTGTGTGTGTGTGTGTGTGTGTGTGTGTGTGTGTCTGGGTGTGTGTCTGGGTGTATGTCTATGTGTGTATGTGTCTGTGTCTATGTGTGTCTGAGTGCCTATGTTTGTTTATGTGAATGTCACTGTCTGCCTGATATCATGATCATGCACCAATGCCCATCACTGGCATCAGAATAAAATAATTTATCTTTATTTATGACCTGGCCATACATGTAAAAACTGTAAACAGTATGAAGCACATGGTATTTTGGTATCCTAAATAAACAGTACAGTGTACCTATCTCCCCTTCTGTGTTTCATCCCCAAGATTTTTTGTCAGGCCTTACAGTTACATTGCTTACAATAATGACTTTGCTTTGAATTTTCATCTAACTCTAAGGAGAACACAATCAACCAATTTCACCACTGCAGTGCCAGAGAATTTTGTATTGAAAAAAGTGCTCTCCCCTTGACAGGGAAAATTTTCTGAGGTTTCAGGGGTAACAGATATATATATATATATATATATATATATATATATATATATATATATTCAAAAACTTTTAGCACTAAAACTAAAATAAAATTTTAGGAAATACAGAACGAAAGCCTTTTTCCCCAATTACTTTGAATATATAATTTTTTGTTTTTATATAGGCAGCTATTCAGGCATTTCAAAGTGAAGATAATAATTAATGCATTAAAAAGTCTGTTTCCACCTTTACAGAATGACATGCAGAAAGAAACAAAATAAAGCTGAAAATTGCAACTAAGCATGCTTAGAGTCTGATTATACAGGTCTGTAAAACTAAAAGAAAATAAAACAGTGTATAAGTTTATGATGACAATCACAACAGAGAAAGGCTTAAGAATCTATGATTGACATATATATATATATATATATATATACAGGGATCGCGCTAGACTTTTTCAAAACGCGTGCAGCTTACGCAAAGTCGGCAAAAAACCGCGTAAGTTAGAGTCAGAATTGTGTCAGACCTATGACACTAAATGAAAGGTTTACTCACCTATTTTCGCCGCTCACGTCGGCGCTGAAATTCACCACAAGCCCTGACAATCATATTGAGTCGATTCCGTGACTGAGATACAGTGGAAAACAAAAAAACGCTAGGGCCTAGGCTAGCCGAGTAACGTTCAGCAGTCAAACAAGGCTTAACTTTCCCGCTACAGGGTCACGCCCTGTAATGACGCCACTCTGTTCCAAAACTCGTCAGCTAAGCAGTGTTGTGTGCGCGCGTACTCTGTTAATTGGCTGTAGCTGTTAAGAGTCACGTAGGCATCTCGCAGTGCTCCGCATGCACAGACACTTTGTCTTGTACCGTCTGATTCAGTATCGCAAACCTAGCTGCCAAGTCAGTCCTAAAGTTGCATTGATACGGCTTGGAGTAAAAGTTGTTTTGTGTAAGTGTTACGCGTGAGCGCTGTGAAAATGCGTCAGCGAAAATCAAAATGCGTCAAATACGCGAAAAAAATGCGTTAATGCGATCCCTGTATATATATAAACAAAGCTGAAAACCAACACCTATTTTGTTAAACAAAACAAAAATTTTTTATCCAAATTTTTGCTGCTACCTGGCGGCTTGGTCACAGACAACGCTCATAATAGGTGACATTTTTTACGCCATCTTCCTGGACCTACATGATGTCTTCTACTACATAAATATATCATGTTCTAAATATTCCTTCAATTGTATATATACACATCTCACTCTCTCTCACTCTCTCTTTCTCTTATCTCAGTGATCGTGTATAACCACCACCATGACAAACTGGACTGGTGACTCCACGAATTCATTGAAAACCCATGGATGTCGCTTCTCATGTTCAGTCCAACAAAAACCATCCCAAGGTTACACATCGAAAACACTTTTCTTTTCAGCTCCTCCCCTTTGCTGACCTGCTCCAACTCTGTCACCTGTAAAAAACTGAGGCTGTCGTCAGTAGGGTGAGGGGTGAAAGAAACATGGGCACTGACTGAACACTTAGTGCCTTTCTTCAGTTTAAAGTCGCTTTTGTGGTTTGCCCATCTCTT
Source organism: Babylonia areolata (assembly GCF_041734735.1). NCBI lineage: Eukaryota > Metazoa > Mollusca > Gastropoda > Neogastropoda > Buccinidae > Babylonia > Babylonia areolata. Next base: position 10,658,015 of record NC_134905.1, on the reverse strand, counting down.
CTTAAGATCGTAGGAGCATCCCAGTTCCCACATATTGTGCCTCTGGGTGTAGTCTGCAGGTCAATTGACAGACCAAGTTTGGCATGGTGCAGGAGAGGTGTTGGTTGATCTGCCAGCGCCTTCCATCTCAAGAAGAAATGACATGGTCTGTGAAGTGGCCATGACTGCAGGTGTCACAGCAAGGTGCCTTACAAGTTACATTTGAAGAAGCCTTGGATGTTGTTAGGGCCATGAACCACAATAAATATTATATAGATGATGGAGTGATAGAGTCTCCCGTCGGACCAACGGATGAGTAGGCAGGCAGGCTTATCTGTCGGTGTGTGTCCTCATATGGGAGAAGAGGCCGATTCTGGATGCACAGCACTTCCCACAGGTGTTGCAAGGGAAAACGTCTCCAGAAGTTGAGCCCTGCTTCCTTCGCTCACGTTTCTCCTTAATGGCCAGCGTTCTCTTGTTTTCAAATGTCTGTATGCCACTAGAGCACAGCATCCTCCAGTGACAGCAGTCAAGGGCATCAGTTTCCCAGGAAGCAATGTCTATGTCACAGGCTTTGAGGTTTGTCTTCAAGGTGTCCTTGAAGCACTTGCAGGGTCTTCCAAGTTCGCGGTGGCCTTCCTTCAGCTGGCCATACAGCAGCATCTTCGGGATCCTGCTGACTGTCATGCGGACAACGTGTCCTGTCCAGTGTAGCTGGCACTGGATCAGGAGGCTTTCGATGCTGGACAGACCGCTTCTCTCTAGGACCTGGAGGTTGGAGACCCTCTGTCTTGCTACTTTATGCCGAGGATCTTTCGTAGGCATCTCTGGTGAAACTGCTCAAGTTGTTGAATGTGACGGTGATACGTCGTCCATGTTTCACAGCAGTACAACAAGGTGGTCAGCACAACAGCTCTGTAGGTTTTGATTTTGGTGCTGAGCCTGATGCCTTTGTTGTTCCACAGCCTGTTGTTGAGTCTGCCAAAGGTGGAGCTGGCCTTGGCGATGCACAGTGTCACTTCTGCATCAAGGACTCCATGCATGTCCTCATGGGGGTGTGCAGCAAGCGCACAGTCATCAGTGAAGAGGAACTCTCTCAACAGTGCCTCGAACACCCTGGACCTGGCATAGAGTCAACACAAGTTGAAAAGTTTGCCATCTGTGCGAAACTGAATGTAGATGCCCCGGTCACAGTCCATGCTGCGCGCAGAGTGAGAGCAAAAGCAGTCCGTTGGAGTTGCACTTGCCAGTGCCATGCTGTCCTAGAACTTTTGGCCACGAGGAGAAGTCCACGCCGACACGGGCATTGAAATCTCCAAGGATGATCAGCCTGTCCTTTCTGTCTACCGCTGAAATGGTGCGGCTGAGCTCCTCGTAGAAAGCTTCTTTGATGTCATCAGGGTTGGTCATCGTCAGGGCATTGCAGCTGATGACTGTGGAGAAGCGATCCTCCGACAGCTTCAGACGCAGGGTCATCAGCCTATCGTTTATCCCGCGTGGAAGGCTGTCAAGCTGTCATGCTAGTTTGGTTCGTATGGCAAAGCCCACACCTGAGGTTCTTGGGGTGTCATCTGGCTTCCCAATGCAGTAGAAGGTGTAGCCCCCTCCAACTTCCTCCAGCTGGGTTTCACCGGCAAACCTGGTTTCGCTCAGGGCTGCTATGTCCACCTGGTAGCGATCAAGCATTCTAGCAATGAGTGCTGTGCACCTTTCTGGTCTGTCGTCTCTGTCTAAAAGGGTGCAAACATTCCAGGCACCCAGTCAGGGCCTGACTCCTGGTTCTTTTCTTCTGTTGTTTTCGACCGCTAGTGTTGGATGTCCAAGCAGGTGCGATTTCCTACTAGGTAATAGGCAAGGCAGGCTTTGTTTAGGGATCCTATTATCTCCCCTTCCCCGTGTGGGGAGAGCAGTGCTGTCCCTAAAAAGGGCTGCTCTGACACTGTGGGAGGATACGGGCGCCACATCTGCCCCAGTCTATGGCGGACAACCATCACCCCACAGCCGCCTGCATGCAGAGTCGTGACTAGGAACTGCCGGCAGCATCCTCTGCCTGTCCTTGTTACCACTTCTCCATCGCCGCAGGGCTTGGGAAAGCTAGGTGTTGAAGGGCTAGCTTGTTGTTCCGACATTAACCTAGTTGCCTGACCAGCACAGGTGACTTTTTTTTTAGTGAAAAGGAGTTGTGCAGTCCCTTTCCCACTCTCTCGCCTACTGACGCTCACAGTCCCACAGGTGCAGATACTGCAACGTGTAGAACGGCCTCGGCAGGTGCAGGTTTTTTCTTCAGAGTTCCGTCTCCTAGGAGGACTTCCAGCCAAGGATAAGAGCTCCCCCTGCCCTTTGGTCATCCTCTTCCGCCTTCACTGCCATTGGGAAAGGTTTCCTCCTCCACCTGGTCCATCGTTGGGAGACTTCACATGCAGCAGGTAGTACTGGGTTACATGGTACCAGTTGCTAGGGCTATGCCCCCTGACCTGACTTATATATAGATATATACAGATATATATATATATATATATATATATAGATATAATAATATAGTTTTTTTTTATACTGACCTTGTATACTTGACCATAGGTACCATTTCCAACCACCTCGATTAGGTCAAATATTCCTGCTGGGTCCTGTAAATCCAAATAACACGGATTAAAATCAGCTATTTTCTATCCATAGACAAATTACTAATACTAATAAAGTAATAGCAAAGGATACAAGATATGAGCCAAAATAAAAGTTCTGCTGCAGTGGTTATCTGGGAATGCCTGCTCACATTTTAAAAGCAAGAACCATAACATTATAATGTTATGAACATATAAAGATGATCTCGCGTCAGTCTTGTCCAGCATGTCAAAGCAAATCAAGTTAAACTATATCAAAAGAACAGAACTGAAGTAGTACATAATATACAATAAGAAAACAAGGAATTGTTAAAATTCAAGGAAAAAAGTCATTCTTCTACATGACTACAGTTATCTAAACTGTAAATACTAAGAAAGGTATTATTTACTACTGCACAAATATTACAATTTGACATTAAGAAACCAATTTTGTCTCTTAATCTTAGCCAGTTGAGTGTCAGATTATTCTTTTTTTTTTTTTTAAGTGCTCTCCCCTTGCCAGGGAATTTTGAGGATCCAGGGATAATAAATCTTTAAAAAATTCTAGTACAAAAACTATGGGAGATACAGAAAGAAAGTAAAAGTTTTTGTGAAAGAAAATAAATGTAGATTCTTAATCTGGGCTTTTTCCCCATTCAGTCTGATTATAGATAACTGTTCAGGCATTTAAGAAGAAGTGAAGATAATAACTTTTGTGCAAAAAAAGTATTTCTACATCCACAGAATGGCATCCATAAAAGTAACAAATACAATATAGCTGGAAATAGCATACATACTGTCAAATAATACCTGTAGAAGAAATCAAAGCTGGCTACAAGTTTATAAAAACAAATCACACATTGTGTAGACATCTAAGTAAATAACTGTCCCAACAAACATCTAAGTGAATAACTGTCCCAACAATGACAACCTTGCATACAGTCATTGAGTCAACATAAAAAGTCAATCATGTTCTCAGAAACTGAGCAGGCAAGCTGTTTGACAGCTAAGAGTTTTTCCCAGTTAGGGGGTGAAATTCTTTGATGACATTCACTCCCTCCAAGTTGCATGTGGGCTGATTAAATTGTCTGTTGTACATCCAGCTTGCCCCTTCTTCAAATAAGTCACCCATCTGATTCAGTGACAAAGAGCACAAAAGACATGTTTCACATCCAGTACACATTTCAACCCTATGTTTCATGAAAACAAAATCATGGAGCATTGGCAGTTGCCTATTTCCTGCAGAATGCATTGAAATGTGAGTCCACTGGCGTCCAACTGCCATGCCCACTTCCACACCCTCTGGCTGGCATTCATTTTCAATCTATTGTCTTACATCACTCTTCTCCCTCTCCTGCCCCTCTTCCGATGCTTACTGTACATATTCTGTCAGTCAAAGCCACTCAAAAATGCTGTATGACTGGATAAACGGACTGAATTATCATCAAATGGACTGTCAGTTTCATCACTGTCACTGTCAATCACCTTCGAGTTCAAACCAATCATCAGACAAGAGATATCCTTTTCCATTGCTATAGCTGTCCATAATCATAAGTATAGCTCTAAAATTTGTGTAAATCTGCTGACTGGAACCACTTACTTTACTGGACAAAGTTTTAACGCCTTTTCTGACATATGATGCAACTCCCTTTCCACACGGCACATGTGTTCCACATGGTCCAAATCATTATCGAGGTCTTCTACCTGATGTATGTTGATTTATTTTAAATAGTACTTTTATAATCTAGACACATTAAACTAACCATTCAGTCTGTTTGTGTGCATTGAACCAATCTCCAATGAAGGAAAAATCGGAACATATGCAGGACATCAGAGGATGTCTTATAGGCACTATGGCAACACTTTTTGTAGGACCTCACCTGTCGCCTTCTAGGCACTCAACTGGTTATGCCTAAATTAACAACTGATTTCTCTCTCTCTCTTTTTTATTTTTTTTATTTTTATTTTTTAAAGTTTACAACTGTAACCCCCACCCCAACTCCCACCAATTCCTTTCCCTGCTCAACCCCTTGCACATGTATGTAAAACTATCCAAACAACAGTTAAATGGTAACTTTTTTTGTACTTGCATTACAAATTTACAAGAATATATCAACTTGGTGATTCTTACCGGAGATTGTCATGAATGCTAATGGGTATTCATTTATAAGACAGAACAGAAATAGTGTTGCTCTGTTTCTTCAATACCTTTGCCATTTGTGAGGAAGCTGTCAGGAAGTGATAAAATTACTATGGTTTTCAGACTGCAACTGTCTCTTATTTTTATAAATACCCCCCAAAAATGACCTTTTCGAGTGATGTAGAGATTTGTATAGAGGAAACACTAGGTCTGAAGTATGACTCTTTTACTAATTTTAGATTTGGACTCAAATATTTTGATAGACTGCTCCAACTAGTCAAAAGGGTTACACATGTATATGTAATATATATATATATATATATATATATATATATATACATACACACACTACATTTACTCTGTTGCGTAACAAATCTGAGACTCAACCATATTTATATCTAGTTTGTACCAACCACCTTATTTCTATTAAGTTTGTATCTTCATTGATGATGTATTAAACTTAAAGCAAAATATACATATAAAAAATAAATCAAAGTTAGTTTTGACAAAAAATTTCTGATCTCAGCTTGAACTTTACTTCCATTGGTTAAGGCGTTTGTTTACAAATTCCATCATTCATGGATCCACTTAACCAACGACAAATGGTCTGTGTAAGTATGTGCAGCATGAAAAAAAATGAATCTAGTCGCATTGATGTCTTTGTGCTGGATAGGCCTAAAGTTGGCTGAAACGGTGCCAGACCTCACTGAAACTCCAGTAGAAGAAGTAAAAAAAGATCGAATTAGATATCAATAACACAGGCACGAAGCCCAATTCCTCCATCTATTTTTCAATATAATTCCATTACATTTTAGGTCCAAAATACTTACTCGTAAAGCTGACAGGTCAATATCATCGAGACTGACATTTACTGATGTAGTCGTCGCCATTTTGAGGCCAACTCATTTGAATATGGCTGCTCCGATGATGGGTGTGTGCAAGAAAAGTATGCTGTCGGTCAAACAAAACACACAGCTTTCACCATAATCGCTTTCAAATAAAGATGATGTATCCAATAGTCGCCTGCGCTCTGTTGTTTTTCTTCTGAGTCAACGAATGCCCGAAGAAAAAATAAACAAACTACAGTGTCTATCCAACTATATTAAATGAGAACCAGACGGTAGCTTCCGCAAAGCATTCTGGGATGTCAAGGGAAATCACCGGCGAAAGTGGGATGGGAATAGTCTTGCCCAACGGGATTTGGGTCCGTTTACTTTCTCTGTCTAAACGCTCAAATGTTAATCTGAAATACCAAATGAAATACATTTATAAAATATATAACTTTGTTTCTTGTTGTTTTTTACCGACAAATCTCTGCGGAGAAGTTTGAAACCGTCCCTGAGGCAAGAAAAGAAGGGATTACCGATTAGTGTTGCGTGTTTCGCGGCGGAACAACGGTAGGCCTAGTTTGGATTGTCGGCCAACAGGACATCGGCATGCAACTTTGTTACTACTACACGTCCTGACGGTGGACAAGTGTCATACGCTCATCATGACAGCTGATCAGCTTACAGTTGTCTGGACGTCATTGTTTGCTCTGAAGAAAACACCTGACACTGAATCATCTAAAGTGAATAATCCTCGAGACTCTCTCTAGATCAGTTGTCCGTCCCTTGAAGCCATCGACGTGAGAGGAGTGTCTTGGTCTCAGAAGTGTGTTCTGCTCATGGATGATCACGGTTTTGAATGCAGTTTACCACACACACACACACACACACACACACACACACACACACACTATATATATATATATATATATATATATATATATAAAATAAGCAGCAAGAAATTGTGGTGGTGTTAGTTTACTCATCCTTGCGCACCACTGCATACATTACACAAGACTGAAACAGTCATATTCAATGAATCCACCAGTCTCAAAGCTTGATAATAAGATAAGACGTTAAATAATCTATAACAAAACTCAGTATGGCCCGGGATGGGGAGATGGAAGATCGAGGGATGGACTTCAGATAATTATCACATAGTAATTTATGTAAAATCACAAAAGAAAATTAAAGGGTGTCATTCATAAAAAATAAATCTAAAAAAAAAAAAAAAACGGAGGTGCACATTAATATTTCTGCATATGACAAAGAAAAAATTATCATACAACCTTCACAATTACTGAACTCAGTGTAGTGTCCCTCCCATTCCTCCACACCCCAATGAGATCATCAGTCATGTGCAGTCACACACACACACAGACACACACACACACACACAGAGAAAGAGAGAGTTGCTTTTTTTTCTTTTTTCTCTGTTTTGAGGGTATTGGGTCAGCGGCTCTGAACGACAGTTTGTCAGTGCATGGCCTTCTCACGAGAGGAGGGGTGGATTGGCCGAGGTGGAGGCGATCGAGAGGGAGGGACGAAGCCACTAAGCTGAAAAGGAGTTGTCAGCCCACGATTTCTCGCAATCCCACGATTTCTCTCAAGGTTAACCCCACGATTTCCCTCCAAGTCGATCCCACGATTTCTCTAAAGTGAGAGAAATAGTGGGATTGCGAGAAATTGAGTGGTCGTTCCCCTCCCACGTTTTCTCTCAATGTGTGAGAAATCGTGGGAACTGAAGTCCCCTTTATGTTTATCAAAAACATTTCCTTTGTCATCGGATTTGGTTTCTTGTCTTTTCCCAATGCAAATCATAGAGAAAAATGAGAGAGAGAGAGAGAGAGAAACGAGAAATGGGGGAAACGACATCGACGATCATGATAATGACAGTAGCGTTAGCGAAGACATCATGACAGAAGCAAACTTTTCAATCTATATCAAAACAGTTTCCACAATGGACATGTGCCGGAGGACTGGACACACAGCTTCTTAAAACCCATACCAAAACCAGGAAAGGACCATCATCAGGCAAGCGGCTACCGGATCTTAACCATGCAAAACATTGCTGGAAAGCTCATGGAACGCATGATAGCCAGGAAACTTGCAAGGGATCTTGAACACAGGCACATTCTCCCTTCAAATCAAGGTGGTTACAGAACAGGCAAGTCCACATAGGAAAATGCAGCTGCTTTTGCATATGAGTTGTATGAAGGATTTCAAAGAAAAGAAGAAACACTAGCAGTAGCAATCGACCTTGAAGATGCCTACAATAAAGTCCAGTTTGGCGCACCTCATGGAGCTGCTACTAAGGTATGGAGTAAGTTTGACACTGACAAAATGGATAGCAGCAGCGCTTCAGGAAAGAACTGTCATCCTACGCCTCGGAGATTGGATGTCTGCACCTTCAAAACTATCCATGGGACTGCCACAAGGGTCTCCGCTCTCTCCTGTCCTTTACAATGTCTACACGAAGGGCCTTGCAGACTTAAACAACAATGGAATAGCTGGGGTGCTTACTCTTGCGGATGATGGCTTGGTTTTCAAAACTTCGAAAGATGCTCAGGAAAGAACTAAAGCCGTCCAGAAACAACTAAACAATATTGCTCAATGGTGCAAAGACACAGGATCTTCCACCAATCCAGCGAAAGCCCAAACGTTGCTGTGCACCCTCAACAACAGAACCGCGAGCAAATCACCACCTTCTGTGTCCTTCGATGGGATTCAGATCGAGAAAACTGAATGCCTACGCTACCTAGGAATACACTTCGACAGGATGCTGACCTTCAGAAAACATACGGAAAATACTGTTTTCAAATGCAAAAAGGGCCTTTCAGTCTTAAAGGCAATGGCAACCAAAGGTATTGAACAACGCCACCTCTTCCTGCTATACCAATCACTCGTCCTCAGTGTGATCGACTACGGACTTGGGCTAACAACACCATCTCAAAGCAATCTCTAAAATTAGAAAGAGTTCAAAATGAAGCTATGAGGTTGATCCTTGGAACAACAAAAGACACGCCCACAGAAACCATGCAATACCTGCTTGACCTTCCTTCAGTGCAGGCCAGAAACAAGTTAGAACAGGTCAAGACCTACTTCAAAGCATTAGAAAACCCTCAAAACCCACTGCATGACGCAGTCAAAGAACCAAAAGGCAGCCGTCTAGGACGAGGAAGATCATGGATGGGGCAAGCAGAAGACACAATCCAGCTAGTATGCCGACTACAAGACCTGAAAGAAACAAAATGGAAAAACAGGGAAGAGAATGCTGCCTACAAAGTCACAACCTTCCAGCCTAATGATGGAAGTTGAAGCTGTGAAACATGCCCTCCCGTGGCTATCGTCCATCCATACGCCCGGAAACCAACATGCCATGATTCTAACCGACTCAATGAACCTCATACAGAAAATTGAAAACGGAATGGGAAGCCCAGAGTGGCATAAGGCAATGCGCAACTTTCAGATTTAAAAAAACTCACATGGTCATACTGCCCGGGACATGCAGGAGTTAAGGGAAATGAGCGAGCTGACAGACTTGTTGGTAACGCAACATCAACGAGCGGCCTACATCTAGGAAAATCGGAAATCCTCAGAAAAGTCAAAGAATATCAAAAAGAACAGGTACAAGGCCATCACACCATCGATCGCCTCAAAGAAATAAAAGCAAAGAGAGGGAGCGGCCGTAAGTCTAACATGAAAGGTAGAGCACGATGCTTTGCAAATCAAACCAATATCGGCATCATTTCCAAACCAACATTACGCAAATTTCTTCAAAACGGAACAGAGTCTCTGTGGGCTTTTCCAAATACAATAGACTGAGCAACACACTAGACAGTTCTTGGCATCAGAGATCTTTTCCCATCCGTCTTGCGGCCAATCAGTGGCAGCCTCTGTGCGTGTGTGTATGTGTGTGTATGTGTGGGTCTGTGTTTTTGAGTGCGTTTATGCATGCGCGAGAGTGTAAGTGTAGCGTATATGGATTTGTCCGAACGCAGTGACGCCTCCTTGAGCTACTGAAACTGAAACTGAAAACTGAAGACATCAACTGAATTGACGGTGAATGTCATGGCACAGTACTGGCTTTAAAAAAATGTGAATTCATGTGTGTGTTGCATGGTGAGTGAGTGTGTGTGTGTGTGTGTGCGCGCGCCTGTGTGTGTGTCCTTATGCTGGTTGATTTGGTCTTCTTTCTTGACTCTGTTTTAAAAATATTTTCATGTTCTTAGTGTCTTCTATGAAACTGACAATCTGTTTCCAATGCAATCTTGCATGCGAAAGGATGCTGACACAAACAGATGAAGCATGAAATGAAGAACATTCTAAATAAATGTGACTGAAAACGTTGCATCAAACAAACATCAAAACTATTTGGTCCCGTTTTCACGCGCCCTACGTGAGGGTAAAGCATTGTAAAACGTATACCGAGGGTGTAAAACACGCTCTGGCATATATTGCGGTTACCCTTACCCTTGCCCTGTGGATGTTGGATAACCTGTCCCGTATTACGACGATATGAAGTAAGACTTTCCAGATATGGTACCATTACGACAGGGATGTGAAATAAACTGTCCCGTAAACCGAAGATGTGAAATAAGCTTTGGCACACGTTGTGGTTGTGAGATGACCTTTCCCTTACAACAGGGATCTGAAATATCCTTCCCATTGTACCGGGGGTGTGAACCTGTATTACGACGACATGAAGTAAGACTTTGCAGATAGTGTACATCTGAAATAGCCTTTCCCTTACTACGATCATTTGAAATAACCTGTCCTGTATACCACAGGGATAGGAAATAACCTTTCTCCTTTATTGCATGAGAAATATCCTTTCCCATATGCCATGGTTGTCAGATAACTTGTCCTTTAGCCCAGGGATGTGAAATAAACCGTCATGTAATCCGAGGATGAGGAAGCTATGGTACTAGATCTGGTTGTGAGATGACCTTTCCCTTAAAACAGGGTTCTGAAATAACCTTCGCCGAGTACCGAGGGTGTGAAACAAGCTCTGGCATAGATTCTGCTCGGGTCATAACCATTCCCGTACTATGGGAATGTTAGATAACCTGTCCCGTATTACGACGTTAGTAAGACTTTCCAGATAGGGTACATGTGAAACAGCCTTTCCCTGACCAAAGTGATTTCGAATGAAATATCGCTTCCCATATGCCATGGATCATTTTTTTCTTTTCCCCGGACTTTCTTGGGTCGACCACCGTTTTATTTTGTATATAAATTCATTATGTCAATTCAAAATATTTATTAACAGAAAAAAAGAAAAGAAAAAAAGAGCAACAAAAAGAATACAGTGAACATAAGCACAATAAGCACATAATACACTATCAACTTAAAAATGTGACAATAATCAAAAGCAATACCCTGCATTCCATAACTGTTATTGTCCCCCCCCCCCCCCCCCACTTACTTATATATGTATATATATATTTTTCTTTTTCCCTTTTCTTTAAGATTCATAAGGTATTATATATCATATCGACTTCTAATTCTGAAATGCTGTTCAAAGATCAGTTGTAATTTTTTGTTTGTTTGTTTTGTTTTGTTTGCAATACACATTTTACGTATCAAAATAATATGGTTTATACGTTTGCTATATCTATCATCTTGAATTCCAAATAAAATGTCTGTGGGATGTAATTTCATACACTTACCAGTACTTCCAAAAAATTTTTTCCAAAGTATTTGCACAGTTGAGCATTCATAGTTGCATTCAATTTTACCGGGTCTACTACTTTCATTTTTTTTAAGAATAATGTTTGTTGGATATATATTATGACTTTTTCCACTGCAATTCATGTAAGCGTACTTCTTTCGTTGCTTTCCTATGTGAAATCCATGTATTATGATTGAAAGAAAAGTCAAATTTCCACTTCCAAACTGATAAACATGTAGGTCTATAGTTGTACCTTTAGTTCTACTTTTAGGATATTTCTTTATTTCTTTTAGTTTTGCATTGAATGCATTTGCATCACAAATAAAAGTTTCAGTATACCCCAGTGGTAATCCATTGTTTTGTATCCAGGTCTTCCACTGTAATGGAACTGCGTTGTATACAGCATTGTATTCGAATATTGTGATTCATTTAGCCTGGTTCAATGAAAAAGCAACCTCATTTAAATCTAGAAGTCTTTTTTCTGTTTTATATATTATGTCCTTTATCTGTTCTATTCCACTGTCTATCCAGTTTTCAAAACATGGAACATTACCTTTATATTGCATATTGTTATTGTGAAACAATATCTGATTGCGAAAAAAATTATGGATGTTCACTTCTTCTCTTGTCACTACATCTTTGCTGTTTAAATATGTTGTGATTACATCCGACCAAAAATCGTACTCTATTTTGAGTAAGTTTCCCTCTCTAATTCCTAGAACAACAGCTTTAATGGTCAGAGTTTGTGCTCACAAGAAACAGGAGGGGAACATGCTGACAGAAACAAGACAGTAATCCAAACGCCGTGCAATTAACGGATTATGCCTGTGCCACGTGAAGTCCGTGTCAGTAAGACCTGTTGTCAGAAAATGTCTTGAAGAAATAATTTCAGATTTGTCATGAGGGAGACCAGATACTATATCTAGCTCATTACTGAGTACACAGCTGAAATCACCAAGAACTACTAGACTATCATTCAGCTAGTATTTCTCCCAAATTTTTTTGAAGAATGTCAGTTTCTCGTTTTAAATTGGTAGGTGCATGTAAATTTACTATTGTAATATTGTGTTTTTCATTGGATACAGTAACAATCAAGAGGGATTTGAAATAAAATGTCCCGTATACAGAGAATGTGAAATAACCTTGCCACACGTTCTGGTTGTGAGATGACCTTTCCCTTACGACAGGGATATGAAAATAAACCTTCCCCGTCTACCTCGGGTGTGAAACAAACTCTGCCATATGTTTCGGATGTGTCATAACATTTCCCTTGCAAAGGAGATGTTAGGTAACATATCCCGTGTTCCGACAAAATGAAATAAGACTTTCTAGAAAGGGTACGTGTGAAATAGCCTTTACGTTACCACGTTGATTTAAAATAACCTGTCCTACATATCACGGGGATATGAAATAACCTTTCTTGAACATATCTGATGTGAAAAATCCTTTCCCATCTGCCATGGATGTTAAGTTACCACAGGGATGTGAAACAAACTGTCCCGTTAATCCAGGATATGAAATGAGCTGTGGCACGCGTTGTGGTTGTGAGATGACCATTCCCTTAGATAACCTCTCCGGTATTCTGACAATATGAAGAAAGACTTTCCAGAAAGGGTGCATGTGAAATAGCCTTTCCTTTTCCACGATGATTTGTAATAACCCGTAATACATACCATAATAAGCTTTCTCGAACACATTTGATGTGAAAAATCCTTTCCCATCTGCCATGGATGTTAATTTACCACAGGGATGTGAAATAAACTGTCCCGTAAACCGTGGATGTGAAATAAGCTTTGGCTAATAACAGGGATCTGAAATAACCTTCCCCTTCTACCGAGGGTGTGAAACAAGCTCTGGCATACATTCCGGTTGTGTCATAACATTTCCCTTACAATGGGGATGCTAGATAACCTGTCCCGTATCACGAGAATATGAAGACTTTACAGATGGGGCACATGTGAAATAGCCTTTCCCTTACCACGATCATTTGAAATAACCTGTCCTGTAAACCACAGGGGTAAGAAATAAGCTTTCTCGAACATATTGCATGTGGAATATCCTTTTCCATATGCCATGGATCTCAGATATATATGTGAAATATATTGTCCGCTAAACCGAAAATGTGAAATAAGCTTTGGCACACGTTCTGTTAGATAACCTATTCTGTATTACGACGATATGAAGTAAGATTTTCCAGATAGGGTACATTTGAAATCGACTGACATAACCTTCCGGAGGGTGTCCCGTATTCGAACGATATGAAGTAAGACTTTCTAGAAAGGGTACATGTATCCCTTACAACCATGATTTGAAATAACTTGTCCATTACCACAGGGATGTGAAATAAACTGTCCCGTAAACCGTGGATGTCAAATATGCTTTGGCTTATAACAGGGATCTGAAATAACCTTCCCCTTCTACAAGCTCCGGCATATATTCCGATTGTGTCACAACATTTCCCTTGCCAAGGGGATGTTAGATAACCTATCCCGTATTCTGATGATATGAAGTAAGACTTTCCAGAAAGGTGCATGTGAAATAGTCTTTACGTTACCACGGTGATTTGTAATAACCTGTAATACATATTACGGGGATATGAAATAAGCTTTCTCGAACATATTGTATGTGAAAAATCCTTTCCCATCTGCCATGGATATTAGATAACTTGTCCATTACCACAGGGATGCGAAATAAACTGTCCCGTCAATCCAGGATGTGAAATAAGCTGTGGCACACGTTCTGGTTGTAAGATGACGATAAGCTGTCCCGTATACCGACGATATGAAGTAAGACTTTCAAGAACGTGTGCATGTGAAATAACCTTTCCCTTACAACCATGATTTGAAACAAAGTGTCCTACATACCACAGGGATGTGAAATAAACTGTCCCGTCAATGAAGGATGTGAAATAAGATTGGGCACACATTGTGATTATGAGATGACCCATTCCATTCAACAAGGATCTGAAATACATGGCATATGGAAAAGGATATTTCACACTTCCCTGTATAATGACTGTGTGTTATAACATTTCCCTTACAATGTCAGATAAGCTGTCCCGTATTCCGACGATATGAAGTAAGACTTTCCAGAAAGGGTACATGTAAAATAGCCTTTCCATCACAACCATGATTTGAAATTTGCTGGATCTAGCAGTTCCTGCTTGCAGACGAGCAAGTGCTTTGCTATGAGAACTCAAGACAGGCCGAGCACTTGTATGAACTGTATTGATGCTGCGCTGGTTATGATCTTGTGTGTCCATGATTTCTGCATTTTTTCACATGACAATCTGTGTGTGCATGTGCGTCCGTGCTTTTTCCTCCTTGCATACAAGGTTGTGTGTGAAAGTGTGTCCATTTTTTTTATTATTATATTTTTTTAAATAGTTTTTGTGTGCTTTTTTCCCTTGCCTACAAGGTTGTGTGTGTCAAGTGTGTGTGTGCGCGCGCATTGTGTATGCGACATTGTTATGCCAATGGCAAATGTGTGTGTGTGTGTGTGTGTGTGTGTGTGTGTGTGTGTGTGTGTGTGCACATCAGCTGAAAAAGAAAGTGATTTTCCCTTTTTATTACAGGAATTCAGGTTACAACATAGAACTACCTACCCCCTTTTGAATCTGGAGTCTGGAAAAACATTTTTATGTTCTTACTGTTCCCACTCATATTTCAACAAAATTTAATTCGAGTCTGCAAGAACCAACTCAGTTAATGGTAACACTTCAATATTTATTGCAATGACAACAGATATTGACAAAAATGCAAAGCAAAAAGTAAATCAAACCATTGCACAGAAATTTCATAAACAAAAACCAGTAATACACTCATACAGTATACATTTATTATACACATATGCACAATGAATATGGTTAGTATGTCAATATGCTGGATTTGACCATGTTAATTGTACTTTTTTTTTTTAATCACACAAGTTGTACCATGTGAAATAAACTGTGGTACACGTTGTGGTTGTGAGATGACGATAAGCTGTCCCGTATTTCGACGATATGAAGTAAGACTTTCAAGAAAGTGTGCATGTGAAATAGCCTTTCCCTTACAACCATGATTTGAAACAAAGTGTCCTACATACCACAGGGATGTGAAATAAACTGTCCCGTCAATGAAGGATGTGAAATAAGATTGGGCAACATTGTGTTTGTGAGATGGCCTATTCCTTTCAACAAGGATCTGAAATACACTTCCCTCTATAATAAGCTGTCATATATTCCTGTTGTGTCATAACATTTCCCTTACAATGTTAGATAAGCTGTCCCGTATTCCGACGATATGAAGTAAGACTTTCTAGAAAGGGTAATCCTTTTTCATCTGCCGTGAATGTTAGATAACCTATCCATTACCACAGGGATGTAAAATAAACTGTCCCGTAAACCGTGGATGTGAAATAAGCTTTGGCACACGTTGTGGTTGTGACATGACCTTTCCCTTACAAGAGGGATATGAAAAAACCCTTCCCCGTCTACCTAGGGTGTGAAACAAGCTCTGCCATATGTTTCGGTTATATCATAACATTTCCCTTGCCAAGGAGATGTTAGATAATCTATCCCGTGTTCCGACGAAATGAAGTAAGACTTTCTAGAAAGGGTACGTGTGAAATAGCCTTTACGTTACCACGTTGATTTAAAATAACCTGTCCTACATATCACGGGGATATGAAATAAGCTTTCTCGAACATATTTGATGTGAAAAATCCTTTCCCATCTGCTACGGACGTTACGTTACCATGGATGTTCGATAATTTGTCCATTACAAGCATCTGAAATAAACTTCCCGTATAATGAGGGTGTGAAATAAGCTCTGGCATATATTCCGGTTGCGTCATAACATTTCCCTTACAATGGGGATGTTAAATAAGCTGTCCCGTAATCCGACGATATGAAGTAAGACTTTCTAGAAAGGGTACATGTGAAATAGCCTTTCCCTTACAACCTTGATTTGAAATAACTTGTCCATTACCACAGGGATGTGAAATAAACTGTCCCGTCAATCCAGAATGTGAAATAAGCTGTAGCACACTTTGTGGTTGTGAGATGATCTTTCCCTTACAAAAAGGATCTGAAATAAACTTCCCTGTATAATATGGGTGTGAAACAAGCTCTGGCATATATTCCAGTTGTGTCATAACATTTCCCTTACCATGGGGATGTTAGATAAGCTGTCCTGTATTCCGACAATATGAAGTAAGACTTTCCAGAAAGGGTACATGTGAAATAGCCTTTCCCTTACAACCTTGATTTGAAATAACTTGTCCATTACCACAGGGATGTGAAATAAACTGTCCCGTCAATCCAGAATGTGAAATAAGCTGTAGCACACTTTGTGGTTGTGAGATGATCTTTCCCTTACAAAAAGGATCTGAAATAAACTTCCCTGTATAATATGGGTGTGAAACAAGCTCTGGCATATATTCCAGTTGTGTCATAACATTTCCCTTACCATGGGGATGTTAGATAAGCTGTCCTGTATTCCGACAATATGAAGTAAGACTTTCCATAAAGGGTACATGTAAAATAGCCTTTCCCTCACAACCATGATTTGAAATTTGCTGGATCTAGCAGTTCCTGCTTGCAGACGAGCAAGTGCTTTGCTATGAGAACTCAAGACAAGCCGAGCACTTGTATGAACTGTGTTGATGCTGTGCTGGTTATGATCTTGTGTGTCCATGATTTATGCATTTTTTCACATGACAATCTGTGTGTGCATGTGCGTCTGTGCTTTATTCCCCTTGCATACAAGGTTGTGTGTGAAAGTGTGTCAATTTTTGTTGTTGTTTTGTTTTGTTTTTTTAGTGTGTGTGCTTTTTTCCCTTGCCTACAAGGTTGTGTGTGTCAAGTGTGTGTGCGCTGTGTATGCGACATGGTTGTGCCAATGGCAAATATGTGTGTGTGTGTGTATGTGTGTGCGCGCGCGTGTGTGCACGCTTTTTTTTTTTTTTTTTTTTGGTGCACATCAGCTGAAAAAGAAAGTGATTTTCCCTTTTTATTACAGGAATTCAGGTAACAACATAGAACTACCTACCCCCTTTTGAAGCTGGAGTCTGAAAAACATTTTTATATTCTTACTGTTCCCACTCATATTTCAACAAAATTTAATTCGAGTCTGCAAGAACCAACTCAGTTAATGGTAACACTTCAATATTTATTGCAATGACAACAGATGCATAACTGCAGCAGTATATTGACAAAAATGCAAAGCAAAAAGTAAATCAAACCATTGCACAGAAATTTCATAAACAAAAACCAGTAATACACTCATACAGTATACATTTATTATACACATATGCACAATGAATATGGTTAGTATGTCAATATGCTGGATTTGACCATGTTAATTGTACTTTTTTTTTTTTAATCACACAAGTTGTACCATTCCGACTGAACATTAAATACAAGTCAATGTGTGTGTGGGGAAGTGGTCTTGTGGCTGGGGGGATGTGAGGTGTGAGTGAATGTGTTTTTATTAGCATGTGTGTGTGTAATATGTGCATGTGTATATGTGTGTGTTAAGAGGGTTTTCTTTCTCTTTTATTATGCTCAATTATGAATTTGAAAAGAAAAGAAGAGCTTTGGATACAAAGTGCTGCTGGCAGTGATTTTCATTATATACATATCAAAATATATAAAAGTTTTACGAAATAAGCTTAGATTTAAGTTAGCAATACTGGTTAAATTTTGAACACTCATAAACAAGAACTTGTCTAGCTTTTCAAAGGAAAATGTAAACCCCAAAGCTTCCAAACAGCGAAAAGATTCACTTTACCCTTGACTTTATCACCATTCAATTTTCTGTTGTTTTTACATGAACAATGTCTCTCTTGCACAAGTAAACCTTTGGCTCAGATGTAAAGTTATAATGCATTCTGAAGTGAACTTTTGCTTCTGTGTACTTGCAAAACAAGCCATTTAAGAATAGAATCTGTGCAATATATTGATCCCTCATCTTCAAATCAATGCATTTGAATCTGTAAGTAATTACACAATTTTCCAGACCTGTGTGTGTGTGTACAAAAAAAAAAAAAAAAAAAGAACAAGAACTTTAATCTCCAGGCCTCCGGCCCCTGAAAAGAGGTCAAAAGTACACAATATGGCGATCACGCAGCGACAACAAAATGTAAAATACACACTAACTTAAACCTGTAGAATAAAAGTGCTTCTTGTGCATAGTAAATTAATTCTGAATTTCTTCATTGCTGTCAAAGAATTCCTGTCGTACCTTCAGGGCATTAAATATATAAACGCTGAGTTTATGAATACTGCACACAGAACCATTCTTCAGCAAGTGAACATACGATTTACCTTCAGAGTTCACATGTTTTTGTTGCAGGTTATTGTAAAGGACACAATTGTTTATAAAATGGTTTTCATCTTCGACCACGTTACAATGTTCACATGCGTAATTTGAATTACAGTTGAATGTTCTCCTGAAAAATGATCCATTTATTGGAGGCATACCAAGCTGTAATTTTATCAAACAGTCCTTAAAACAATTTTTATCCACCAAGTCAAAATATTGCTCGCACTGAAAACCAGGTTTAAACAGTCTGTAGTTATGATATATATCTTTAGACATTACTGACTCGTACCATTCTTGCATAAATATATCTTTCATTCTTGTGCAAAAAAAGAAGAAAAAAAAGAGAGACAGACATTGAAATGTACAGATGGACAAAGAGACAGACATAGAGATGTACAGATGGACAAAGAGACAGACATTGAAATGTACAGATGGACAAAGAGACAGACACAGAGATGTACAGATGGACAAAGAGACAGACATAGAGATGTACAGATGGACAAAGAGACAGACATTGAAATGTACAGATGGACAAAGAGACAGACATTGAAATGTACAGATGGACAAAGAGACAGACACAGAGATGTACAGATGGACAAAGAGACAGACATAATATGAATGTATGGCTGACAGGTAGAGAACTGAATTATGTTAACTAATTATGGCTGTATGGCTGACAGGTAGAGAACTTTGAATTATGTTAATTATGGATGTATGGCTGACAGGTAGAGAACTGAATTATGTTAATTATGGATGTATGGCTGACAGGTAGAGAACTGAATTATGTTAATTATGGATGTACGGCTGACAGGTAGAGAACTGAATTATGTTAACTAATTATGGATGTATGGCTGACAGGTAGAGAACTGAATTATGTTAACTAATTATGGCTGTACGGCTGACAGGTAGAGAACTTTGAATTATGTTAATTATGGATGTATGGCTGACAGGTAGAGAACTGAATTATGTTAACTAATTATGGATGTATGGCTGACAGGTAGAGAACTGAATTATGTTAACTAATTATGGCTGTATGGCTGACAGGTAGAGAACTGAATTATGTTAACTAATTATGGCTGTATGGCTGACAGGTAGAGAACTGAATTATGTTAACTAATTATGGCTGTATGGCTGACAGGTAGAGAACTGAATTATGTTAACTAATTATGGATGTATGGCTGACAGGTAGAGAACTGAATTATGTTAACTAATTATGGCTGTACGGCTGACAGGTAGAGAACTTTGAATTATGTTAATTATGGATGTATGGCTGACAGGTAGAGAACTGAATTATGTTAACTAATTATGGATGTATGGCTGACAGGTAGAGAACTGAATTATGTTAACTAATTATGGATGTATGGCTGACAGGTAGAGAACTGAATTATGTTAACTAACTAGAGATGTGCCGGTGCTTCGGCGCCGGCACTCCGCCCACTCAGAATGACGTGCCGTAGTGTAGGATTCGGCAGATCGCAGAATTTTTTTTCATACACTCAGCCATGTTCAATTAAAGGGAAACTAATCAGGCTGTCTTGAGGGATCAGTCTAGGAAAAACTGAGTTATTTCCCCTTGACCATTAACTGCATGAAAGGCTTTTTTTCTAGACTTTTCTAGACTGGGTGAATGGTCGATCTTTTCATAACCAATATGGCGGCCGAGACAAATGTACTCCCTGCGTGAGGCTGTCGAAATTGTGACAGAAGAAGGGTCAGACACTGAACGTGACCTCCTTGACACTGGTGACGAATTCTCTGATGATTTTTCTGATGATGACATTCAGTTGGTACCAGATGATGATTTTGAAAGCGACGACGAACCTTTGCTGACTGACCCCTACGATGCTGAGACAGAAATCGACAGTGACACTAGTGATGGCCATACTGCAAGACAAGATGACTTGATGACTGTAGATATTGACGATGAGGAACAAGAGTACTTGTATGAGTGGGTAAAAGACCTGACAAACTTCCCATTGGCTGCACCTTTCACTGGGACCCCAGGACTCTCACTAACTTTCCAGACACGTCCACTCCTGTTGAGGTGAGTGTGTTTACAATTTGATACTTTGCTAATTTATTTCTTGTGTAAATAATGTTGATTTCTACAATTTTTAATGAATAATTTGTATATATTAATGTAAAATTATCATTTTCTGAGTGTGCACTTATTAAATTGTGTGGGTGTGTGTCTGTGCATGGGTGTGTCAGTGTATTATGCATGGGCGTCTGTGCGTGTGTGTTATTTATACTGTCACTCCTGAATTATTATGCATGTTTTTGCTGTGTAATATTACTGATGTTTATTTTGCATTTGTTTTTTGTTTGTTTTTTTTCCCCTTTTTTTGCAATACATGCAAAAGCTTTTCTTCTTTTTTTCTTCTTTTTTCCTTATGACAGCATTGTCTGTTACAGAAATTCAAAACACTTTACACACATGAGGAGATGATCTGCCAGACACAGGAGCAGACATGGGGAGACTGAGGCCAGGCAGTCACTGGCCTGCTAACATTCCACCCACCAAGGAGCAGCAGACCAGGAAAGCACAGAGAGGGTGCAAGGTGTGTTACGCCAAACGCAAAGTACAAACACAAAGCACAAGAGATAAAAAACGCACACAAAAAAGCCACCACAATCATGTGCAAACAGTGTAAAGTGCCCCTCTGTGCTGTTCCATGCTTTGAGGTGTTCGACACAGTCAAGGACTACAGCAAATAATAATCTAGCTGCAGCAGAAAAGTGTAAATAGTTTTCTTTTTTTTCAAGTGATGGATTTGTATGGTTTTTCTTTTTCTCTCTTTCCAGTGTTGTGATCTGTTTTATTTTTTCAACAGTATGTTGTGCAATATTTGACTTCAAACTGATTCACAAGAATCAGGGTGTAGAGTTATGTCCCTTCCAGGCGCATGCGCAGGGTTACTGAGTGACGAAGACAACCATCAACAAAGACCTGGGGAGTCTGCTCTGGCTGCTCACGGACATTACATGGTGTCAGAAGCAACTGAAGAATAGAAGAATCCTGAAAAGGGAGGCGGATACGAAGAATAATACTGAGAAGAAGCTGCTGAAGAATAGAAGAATCCAGAGAAGAAGAAAACGATGGAACCGACGTCACGAAACGAGCCAAGGGGACAACAGACAGTTTACGGCAAACGTTCCAGCACCAGACAAAATGTGCCTGGAAGGAAATTTGTCACAAAACTGGAAGCGTTTCAGGAGACAATTCGAGAATTATGCCATTGCAAGTAGACTTAACAGAGAAGAAGACCAAGAGTACCAAGTATCTGTTTTTCTTGCTGTTTTTGGACCTGATGCATGTGAAATATTTGACAATCTCAAGTTTGATGAGGAAAATGACAAAAACGATCTAAAAAAAAGTCATGGAAAAATTGCAAGATTTCTTTGTGGGAGACACACGTGAAGCTTTTGAATTGTATAAATTTCACCTCAGAAAGCAGGAGACATCAGAGTCACTCGAAGCATACACTGCAGCACTCAGAAAGCAGGAGACATCAGAGTCACTCGAAGCATACACTGCAGCACTCAGAAAGCAGGAGACATCAGAGTCACTTGAAGCATACACTGCAGCACTCAGAAAGCAGGAGACGTCAGAGTCACTTGAAGCATACACTGCAGCACTCAGAAAGCAGGAGACATCAGAGTCACTTGAAGCATACACTGCAGCACTCAGAAAGCAGGAGACGTCAGAGTCACTTGAAGCATACACTGCAGCACTCAGAAAGCAGGAGACGTCAGAGTCACTTGAAGCATACATTGCAGCACTCAGAAAGCAGGAGTTATCAGTCACTTGAAGCATACATTGCAGCACTCAGAAAGCAGGAGACATCAGAGTCACTTGAAGCATACATTGCAGCACTCAGAAAGCTGGCAAAAACGTGCAACTTTGATAAACTTGAAGAAAGACTTATCAGGGATCAAGTGGTTGTAGGAGTAAGAGAAGGTGGTTTGAGACAAAAACTCTTGGAAGACAAACATTAGATAAGTGCATGTCAATTGGAAGGGCACATGAAAGTTCCAAACAACAGCTGCAGTCAATGTCAGGTGAAGGAGATTTGTCACAAGTGCAACGCCTGTTCAGAAAGAAACAAGGAAACAGCATGAACTCAAACCAGTGAAAAACGTCAACAGGAAAATTCTTCAAGAAAATGCATAAGATGTGGAAAATACCCATCACATAGTCGGCAACAAGAATGCCCAGCTAAGGAAGCAGAATGCAGAAAATGCAACAGGAAAGGTCATTATGCAGTCATGTGCAGAACAAAGGCTGATGTGAAATATCTTGAAGATGAAGATGGCAAAATACTTGGCACAGTCACAGAAGAATCAGCAGTGTGTGGTGCTGTGAACTGGCATGCTGATGTTCAGGTTACTACCAAGACACAGTCATTCTGTAAATTTCAGAATAGACACTGGTGCAGATGTGACAGTAGTGCCTGATAAGTTCTTCAAGAAGAACTCACCACTGATACAGAAGACTGACAAGAAATTGTTTGGGCCTGGCCAGAACAAAATCAACGTGATTGGCAGAGTCCATGCTACCTTAGCAGTAGGTAAAACATCATCAGAGGAAGAACTCTATGTTGTAGGTGATCTGAAGGAGCCACTTTTGGGGAGGCCTGCAATTGAAGCACTGAAACTGATTGAAAGGGTCAACTCTGTAGACAAAGACCATGAATACAAGCAAGAATTCCCAGAGCTATTTACAGGCCTAGGGAAAATGAAGAATGTCTACACAATCAGACTGCAAGAAAATGCTCAACCATTTGCAATCTCAACACCCCGCAGACTACCCCTTCCCATGAAAGAAAAAGTTCAAGAAGAACTGAAGAAATTGGAGGAACAGGATATCATCCGCCCAGTGGAGACACCCACTGACTGGTGCGCACCAGTCGTAGCAGTACCAAAACCAAATGGGAAAGTGCGACTGTGCATCGACTTCACAAAGCTCAATGAAAGAGTGCGTCGAGAGAACTTTCCACTACCCACAACAGATGAACTGCTAGCCCAACTGGATGGTGCCACAGTGTTCACTAAATTGGACTGCAACAGTGGATTTCACCAAATACCACTTCACCCAAACAGTCAGGAGCTAACTACCTTCATTACACCGTTCGGGCAATACTGTTACAAACGTCTGCCGTTTGGTATCAGCTCAGGACCAGAGGTTTTTCACCGAGAGATGACACGCATCCTCGAAGGAATACCTGGAGTCATCTGCGACATCGACGATGTTCTTGTCTTTGGGAGAAATCAGCAAGAACACGATGATCGACTGAAGCTTGTTCTACAGATGAAGGAAGCTGGTGTCACACACTCAATGAGAAATGCAAGTTCTCACAGGACTCAGTGAAATTCCTGGGCCACATGATCTCCAAGGAAGGAATCCAGATGGATCCGGAAAAAGTGCAAGCCATTTCCAACCTCCCAAGACCAGCAAACATATCAGAATTGCGCCGGTTCCTGGGAATGGTGAACCATGTTGGAAAATTTGCATCGCACCTGGCTGACACAACAAAACTACTGAGAGATCTGCTCAAAAAAGAGACAAATTGGATTTGGGAAGAGCTACAAGAGAAAGCCTTCCAAACAGTGAAAAAGCAGCTGAGCTCAACACTGGTGCTTGCACACTATAGTCCAGACAAGCCAACAAAAGTCTCAGCAGACGCATCATCATACGGATTAGGTGGCGTACTACTTCAGAAAGAAGAAAATGACTGGAAGCCAGTATTCTACGCCTCAAGATCTCTCACACCAACTGAACAAAGGTACGCACAAGTTGAAAAAGAAGCCTTGGCAGTGACTTGGAACTGTGAAAAATTTCAAGACTACCTGTTAGGACTGTCAAAATTCACAGTTGGAACAGACCACAAACCACTGTTGGCACTGTTGAAAAGATGCTTGATGAACTGACCCCAAGGATACAGAGGTTCCGCATGCGCCTGATGCAGTTTTCATACAATATTATCTACACTGCAGGAAAAAACCTGTTGACCACAGACACGCTGTCAAGGGCTCCTGGATCTAAACAGGAAACCTTCATGGAAGACGAGACAAATGCCTTTGTCGGTGCACTCATTGACAGCATTCCTGCAAGTGATGCAAGGCTGGAAGAGGTTAGAAAGAAGCAATGCTCTGAAATCTGCAGTCAAGTCATGAACTTTTGCAAATTAGATCACTGGCCTGAAACAGCGAAAAAGGACGTCAGTCTGCGACAATACTGGTTTGTACGCCAAGATTTGACAGTTCAGCAAGGCTTGTTGCTGTTCCAGAGTCGTCTGGTGATACCGGCTGAACTGCAAGAAGAAATACTTCAGAGACTTCACCAAGGACATCAAGGAGTGGTGAAATGCAGGGCATTAGCTCGAAGTTGTGTGTGGTGGCCAGGACTCTCAAAGAAAATCGAAGAAGTCGTTGGTACCTGTGCAACATGTGAGAAAGAAAGAAAACTTCCACCAGAACCTCTACAGCCAACCAAGACCCCAGACTACCCATGGCAGAAGATAGCTATGGACTTGTTCGAACTGAATGGACACACGTATCTCATAGTAGTTGACTACTATTCTCGGTGGATAGAGACTGTGTACCTGAAGCAGACTACATCAGTAGCTGTCATTAATCCATCTTTGCAAGATTTGGAATTCCAGAAATAGTTCTATCCGACAACGGTCCACAGTTCAACTCGCGAGAATTCCTGAAATTCTCACAGGACTACACTTTCACTCATCTGACTAGTAGTCCCTATCATCCACAAGGGAACGGTGAAGCAGAAAGGGCTGTTCAAACTGAAAAATCTCCTAAGGAAGACTACTGACCCTTACATTGCCCTTCTTAACTACTGTACAACTCCTCTTCAAAATGGCTACAGTCCGGCAGAACTGATGATGAGCCGAAAACTCAGAAACTGTGTGCTTACAATGCCCAGTCAATACATTCCCTTCAAACCAGAAGTTGAGAAATTCAGGATGAAGGATGAACAATTCAGGAACCAGCAGAAACATTACCATGATCTGCGACATAGAGTGAAAGAAGCCCCACAACTCTCAAATAGACAACCTCTGAGGGTGAAGACTCCAACAACCAAAGAAGCAGTTGTGGCCAAAAATGTTACACCTTGGTCTGTTGTTGTTCAGACTGAACAAGGTCCTCAGCGCAGAAACCGCACTCAACTTCGTCGAAGAAGTTGGAACCAGAAAGCAACGCAGCCTGCAACGCCGAGAGCAAAAACAATTCTTCCACAGCAAAACCTGGAGACTCGCGTTGAAATGAACAGTGAAGAGCTAGCTGAAGAAAGGACTACCCCACAACTCCATCAACCAGAGGAGAGGCCTGACAACCTGCCTTTGGAACAGAAGGATCAAAAGACAATATACACAACGTCAGGACGAAAAGTGAAAACGCCTCAAAGACTTGATCTGTGAAGAACAGAAGGGTCAAAAGACAATGTACACAAAGTCAGGACGAAAAGTGAAAACGCCTCAAAGACTTGATCTGTGAAGAACAGAAGGATCAAAAGACAATGTACACAACGTTATGACGAAAAGTGAATGGAGTTCAATTGTTGAAGTTTAGAGATAAGTGTTTCTGCTAAACAGGCTTTAGAATAAGGTTTTAGAATTTGCCAAAGACTAATGGAAAAACAAACAATGCTTAAATCTAATGCATGCTTTCTGCTAAGAAAGGGAGATGTAGAGTTATGTCCCTTCCTGGCACATGCGCAGGGTTACTGAGTGACGAAGACAACCGTCAACAAAGACCTGGGGAGTCTGCTCTGGGCGCTCACAGACATTACACAGGGAACCTTACTGTGTGAGAAAAGCATCTTATACTGCCTTGTGGATTACCTGATGGATATGACATGCCTGGTGAGTACAGTATACCTATTTTTCAATTTTTTTTTCCAGTATTTAGTGACATAATTTAAAATATTAAAAAAATATTTAGCAGCATTTAATGAGAAAACTGTTTTAAAATGTTAAAAAAAGAGATGGTAAACTTTCTAATGATATATAATTTGTATGTCTTTGTCACTGTGTGAAAGTGTGTTGAATTTTTCAAATATGCCCATATTTGCCCGTCACAGTAAAACTACATGCACTATTTAACTATGTCTCCATAGAGTTAAACTGCGGAATAAGTGCTGAACTTGATAATAAAATCACAGTGTTTCAGTATTCTCATCCACACACCCCAACATTTGAAAAAAACATCCAAATACAATAAACATTGAAATCTAAAACAAAAATTTGCTGGCTTGTTCAAGTCCAATCAAAATAATACTGATGTCGGTGAAATGTAATACAAATAAAAAATACAAAGAACAGAAATAATATTTTACAGCATCACACATGCACATATTCGCTAGGGAAACTTTACCCTCTAACCTAGTGTGCGTACACACACACATACACACACATATATACACACTGACTCACACGCACACTGTGTGAAGGGTTATTTAATATCACATATGTTTCCTTACCATTTTTGTATGTCGTGTATTGCAATACGTAAATATGGGCATCTGTTTCACGGTCTGGAAGTTAGTGTGATGTTGCTTGTTGGTAATGAGAATAGCTCGAAATCCTGTTTTATAATTATTTTCATGAGGACAGCAACAAGCTGAGGGGAAGCTGTGGACAGTGCATCCCACAGAGGGGCCATCACATTCGCTGGCAGATTCTCTCTAGTCTGCAACATTTCTGCATTGATTGTTTCAGTTAATTATCTGATTTGATTCTTGTTTTCGTTTTTTCAATGAATTCAGTACAAATTTCTAGTTATGATTATGTCTCATAACAATACTTAAGTGCTACTGAAACTACTGAAAATGAGGATTCATAAAAAAAAATTATGTAAAAAAAAGAAAAAGAAAAAAAGTTAGAGAGAAAAAAAAAGAAAAGAAAAAAGAAAAGAATGGGTTTTTGTTGTATTTTTTTTTGTCAATGAAGAAGGCATGTGAAGCACTTTTGTCAATGAAGAAGGCATGTGAAGCACTTTTGTCAATGAAGAAGGCATGTGAAGCACTAAACAAACAAAAAAGCGGGTGCTCCATGACCTGCATGGAACTGAGGAGAAAAAAAAAGAAAGAAAAAAAGAAAAAAAAAAGAAGAAAAAGTCCAATCAAAATTCCACAATACTGAATAACATGCATGAGATTTACAATATTTCGGCTGATTTGCTGAAATCAAATAAAAATACAATGTAAAATCTGAACAAGGTAAAAACAATGCATTTCACAAAAGATGAAAAGCAAACCATCTGAAGGTGTTTATAAGGCACAGACCTGAAGTGCATCAGAGCATACTTTATATGTGTGTCTATCACACACACACACACACATACACACAAAACAAAGCCATTTTATATACTTAACTATTTGTGTTTACAACTAAGAATAACTTTTAAATCACTTGTTCTAATTTGTTACCATTTTCACCAAATAAAAATGCAAAAGATTTTTAAAAGGAAAAAGAATTCAAAACTCAATACTTGTTTTGAAACAAGAGAGAAAATGTGAACAAGTGAATACTTCTGCAAACAAAAGAAAAGAAAAGAAAAGAATGTGCTTGTACAGGATGCTGATGTCTAAACTGAAATGATCTCATGACACATTTGCTTTCAAATAAAAAACCCTTCCCCATAAAAAAGGCAGATAAATCTTCCAAGATACCATCATGTACAATTGGTGCAAAAGCCAAACAGTTACACCATTGGACTTTGAATCAGAGAGTCCAGGGTTGAATTTCTGGTCATGGTGTATGGTGGGTAAAGGGTGGAGGTTTTTTCAATCTCCCTGAACCCCTTCATCTGTATACGCATGCAGAAGATCAAATACAAACATTAAAGATCCTGTAATCTATGTCAGCATTTGGTGGGTAATGGAAACAAGAACATACCTGGCAAGCAACCCCCTGCTCCAAAAAACAGTATGACTGCCTACATGGCGGGGTTCAAACGGTCACACACATAAAGCCAACTTGTACATATCAGTGAACATGTGAGTTGCAGCCCATCAACAAGTGGGGAAAAAAATCATGTAAATCAACACATTCTGAGAGAAAAAAGTTTGTAAAGCATGAAATGCAGAACACAATGAAAAACATTCTTGTAATATGTTATAGAAGTGATCACAGGCAGAAACAAAATCAATACAAAAAAAGCATATGTTAAGTGAGAAAGCTGCAGAAAAGAAATCTGTATTACATGTTCTATAAAAAGTACATGAATAGCAATGAAAGAAACACTGAGAAACACAAAGCCTCCAGAAGTTGGGAAAAGCCCATCATTTGAGCAACCACTTTAAAAGGATGCAACAAAGGCAGTGACTAGTTGACAGTGTCTTTGATACTGGTGAGAAACTTTGTACACCTTTGTGAATTAGTTCTGCAGGTGGTTTCATTTGAGATGGTGAGAGCATGATGCAGGTCAGGATTCAGATATGCTGAGGACATGCTGGGTGGTCTCCCTTCGTTCATTCATAAAATGTTCAGCTGACCTTGCATAGTTTCTGATCAGGTGTCCCACAAATCACTCATATGGAAATTCTAAATGCAGTATTAAATAAACAGATGATATGAGCATGTCCAATTATTACTTTTGCATTGTTTTGTCAGCATTATTCACAGTTGTATTTCTTTTTGTCTGGATTATTCAAAAGCATTTTTTTCATTTTTTTCATTAAAGACTTTTTTATGCACACATCCAGCAGCTCAATAAGATTATATTGCAAATTTCATCTTGTACATTTTATCATGTGCCCTTGAAAAGTTGGATTCAACTAGAGTTGGCAAAGTAAGTGGTTTTAGAATGTATGTCTAATGCTGACTGATTTCAGCCTGTTCGTTTCTCTGGCACCTGTGCCATCTCACAGATTTTCAGTCTCTCTCATAAGATTCCCCAAATGACCAGCACTCATATCACCCTAAAAAGTCGAGCACCAAGACCATCAGTTAGACATTTACAGTAGCCTCCGAAACATCAGGGTATCCCGATAAAAATATCTAGCACCCAGACCATTACTCAATGTTCATTGGGGATGTTCCCTGGGCTGGCATTCTATCATAATGCCACAGTGTGTAGATATGTCTGGTGTAAACTTACCATGCACAGACATCATTTTATCTTCAAGAGTTCAGTGATACCACAGTAATGATAGAAAAAAGTGTTAATAGTGAGGCATATTTCAAGACTTCTCTTCAAGATGTTTGATATACCACAGAGGCACTGTAGGTCAGACAGAAATTTGTGCCATATGTGTGGCACATTTGAAGTAAAAAAAATTTTGAAGATACCACAATTAGATAGAAGTTAGTGCTCTGTGCTAAGTTTATTTGAAGACTTCCCTTACATTTGAGTTGCAGACAGATCTTTGTCACTCTGCAGACAGGTCAGAGATGTCTACCACATTTATGAGGTCAGCCACTTCAGACATCTTGAATGGAACGGATTTTTTCTTTCACAGACCTTTTCCACTCAGATCTCCTCAAAAGAATGCTGACTGCTTTAAAAATCAAAAACAACAACAACAAACACTTGTTATCATTCAAAAGAATGTTCCACGCTTTGATAAATATGACAGTAAAAGGACCGGTGTGTCTGTAGCACTGCTAAACCTCGGCCATGTTGGCTGTGTGTTTAACAGTAAGCCAGATGAAGCCAGAGTGCTCCTCCTTGCCATCAGGGTTGTTCTTGGTGAGGGAGTAGCGACGGATGATGTTGCCCCCTGTGTACTCCTCTGCGCGGGTCATAGGCAAGGTCAGTGACCCAAGGTGATAATCAGCCAGCATGTTAGAATCCCACACCTGTTGGGGAAAATGAAGAGGAAAGTATATGAGTAACACCAGCCGCCATGACAATGTTCTGATGACTGAGAAGATGTGGGTCTCAGCCCTAGCTAACAGCAGTGGGTTTTTCAGTCTGTGGCCAGTTCACACACACATCTTTAACTGTGGTGCAAACACATTACAAGATTACCTCATGATCACAGAAATAAACTGAAATTATCCCATTTTAACTTTCTTGAAGTCTAAAACAATAAGTTAATGGACGATAAATAAATCAAGCTACACTGTCATGATGAAACTGTTGAAGTCTAAAATTAAGACCCAAGTTAACAGATAACAACAACATAACAACACTGTGATGATCCTTATACCTCAATCTTGACATCCTCCAGTGGTTTCTTACGGTAGAAGGTGACTCGCTCCTTGAACTCTGGCTGGGACGACTTAGTGCTGATGGTTGTCCTGTACTGCTGGTCTTCACACATCAGTATGCAGTACACCTCTGCCTCTGGGGAGTGAAATATTGTATTTATTGCACTGAACTGCACTGCACTGCACTGTAGTGCATTGATTGTATTACATTTTGTCTCAACAGATTTCGTTTTGTGAACTTCAGGTCACTCTCCCTGGGCCAGGAAGAACGCAGTCCTGTGCCACCTCCCCCCATCCCCCAATCCTCCCCGCCCCTTCCCCCACCTCCTTTCCCAAATGTTTACTGCCTGCTACTGGTCCATAGTATTTTTCTCATCTTATTCATCCTTACATACCCTCACGCCAACTCTACTCTTTCCTGACACTCGCATGCTTTGGATCCCCCCTGCTGGAACCAAAATGTAAGCCAACGCAGTTTTTCATACCAAGCCCCCATTCTTTGGAATCAACTTCCTCAGCCTCTCTGTCACTCATCTTCACTGCAATCTTACAAAACCAGTCTGAAGACCCGCCTTTTCCCCTCCTGAATAATTCTCAACAGCTCATCCCTTTCCAGCATGAACTAAAATGACTATTAGTGAGTGAGTGAGTTTTGATAGTTTCAGAATTTGTTGGTTGTATTTTTGATTGTGTGTGTGTGCATGTGTGCTTGTGTGTGTTGTGGGTGTGTATGTATGTGTGGATGAATAATTTTTAATAATGTTTGGTATCTTGTGTTCAATTTTCCTTTTAGATATAGTATATTTTTACGTATGTGTTCTATTTGACAACGCCTAAGGCTTATTTTCAAGATAAGGCATAAATGTTCACAATAATAATATTTGTATTTCTATATACGTGCATTTTCCTACAGAATTTTGCCAGGGTCTACCCCTTTGTTGCTGTGGAATCTTTAAGATGCACTTGGTGCATGCTACAAACAGGACCTTAGTTTATCGTCTCATCTGAAAGACTGGAATCCAGACCTTGTGCGTGCGTGTGTGCGCTTTTGCTTGTGTGTGATGTGGATATGTGTGTGGGAAGAATTAATAATTTATGATAATGTCTGATATCTTATGTTCAATTTTTCCTTTTTTTATATCTTCGTGTGTGTTCTAATTGTAAACGCCTAGGGCTTGTTTTGAAGATTAGTCATCAATACTCATAATAATAACAATAATGATAATAATTCAAGGCCTAATGGAAGGCGAGAAAATATTGGTACATTCATGAACAAATGAACACCTCCTCTATCACAGACACAGAGTAAGATTCAGAAAGAGACAAACTCTGAAAGAGTGTTGTGACTCAGAGAAAAACTTAAGAGTGAGAGAGACCTATGAAAATGAGAGAGAGAAAGACTAGGAATGAAGGAAGTCTCAGAGAATGAGACAAAGATTATATGAGAAAGAGAGACAGTGTGTGAGAGTGGCACTCTTCAACCCTTGGACATATGGTGACCCTGAGAGAGACAGAGACATCGAGGAACAGAAAACTCATAAACCAAAACTTTATTTTCCAGTGATTGAGATTTTCAGCATGACCTATTCTTCCAAGAGGGGCAGAGTGATAGAGAGATAGAACACATCAGAAAGAGAGAGACTAAGAGATATACATCTGGAAAGAGACTAGAGACAGTCAAGGTGAGAGACTGATAGAGACAGTCAAGGTGAGAGACTGACAGAGACAGTCAAGGTGAGAGACTGACAGAGACAGTCAAGGTGAGAGACTGATAGAGACAGTCAAGGTGAGAGACTGATAGAGACAGTCAAGGTGAGAGACTGACAGAGACAGTCAAGGTGAGAGACTGATAGAGACAGTCAAGGTGAGAGACTGATGGAGACAGTCAAGGTGAGAGACTGATAGAGACAGTCAAGGTGAGAGACTGATGGAGACAGTCAAGGTGAGAGACTGACAGAGACAGTCAAGGTGAGAGACTGATAGAGACAGTCAAGGTGAGAGACTGATGGAGACAGTCAAGGTGAGAGACTGACAGAGACAGTCAAGGTGAGAGACTGACAGAGACAGTCAAGGTGAGAGACAGTCAAGGTGAGAGACTGACAGAGACAGTCAAGGTGATAGACTGACAGAGACAGTCAAGGTGAGAGACTGACAGAGACAGTCAAGGTGAGAGACCAACAGAGACAGTCAAGGTGAGAGACTGATAGAGACAGTCAAGGTGAGAGACTGATGGAGACAGTCAAGGTGAGAGACTGATGGAGACAGTCAAGGTGAGAGACCAAGAGAGACAGTCAAGGTGAGAGACTGATGGAGACAGTCAAGGTGAGAGACTGATAGAGACAGTAAAGGTGAGAGACTGATAGAGACAGTCAAGGTGATAGACAGTCAAGGTGAGAGACTGACAGAGACAGTCAAGGTGAGAGACTGATAGAGA
The DNA here is from genome assembly GCF_041734735.1 of Babylonia areolata. Taxonomy (NCBI): domain Eukaryota; kingdom Metazoa; phylum Mollusca; class Gastropoda; order Neogastropoda; family Buccinidae; genus Babylonia; species Babylonia areolata. The sequence goes on along the minus strand of NC_134905.1, from coordinate 10,624,881 downwards.
CAGTCAAGGTGAGAGACTGACAGAGACAGTCAAGGTGAGAGACTGATAGAGACAGTCAAGGTGAGAGACTGATAGAGACAGTAAAGGTGAGAGACTGACAGAGACAGTCAAGGTGAGAGACTGATAGAGACAGTCAAGGTGAGAGACTGATAGAGACAGTCAAGGTGAGAGACAGTCAAGGTGAGAGACAGTCAAGGTGAGAGACTGACAGAGACAGTCAAGGTGAGAGACTGATAGAGACAGTCAAGGTGAGAGACTGATAGAGACAGTCAAGGTGAGAGACAGTAAAGGTGAGAGACCAACAGAGACAGTCAAGGTGAGAGACTGACAGAGACAGTCAAGGTGAGAGACTGACAGAGACAGTCAAGGTGATCAGAGACAGTCAAGGTGAGAGACTGACAGAGACAGTCAAGGTGAGAGACTGACAGAGACAGTCAAGGTGAGAGACAGTAAAAGCAATAGACCCAGACAGACAGGGACAGTATCTACCACGGGTGCCGTCAGCCAGAGTGAATCCCTCCACACTGGAGATGGTGACAGCAGTAGCGGCCACCTTAGGTTCCCCCAGACATGTCCTGGGCACACTGGGTTCATCCTTCACCAGCTCTCTGGACACATCATTATCATCATCATTATTATTACAATGATGAACATGATTTTTTCTATTATTATCATTATAATAATGATTATCGTTATCATCATTATTTTTATTCTTGTGTTTGCATGCAGGTGCATGTACATGTGTGTGTGTGGGCCTGTGCCTCTGTGTGTGTGTGTGTGTGTGTGTGTGTGTGTGTGTGTGTGTGTGTGTGATGTGAATGGCTGTGACACATTCAATAAAATGTATAAAAAATACAAGCATATATGCATTTGTGCAGAACTGCATCTGTGTGGGTGGGTGGTGTGTGTGTGTGCACATAGTGCATCCAAGTGTTTTAGTGGTGATCACCTTCAAAGACAATTCTATCAAAATACATATACATTATCAGTTGTGACAAAGTGACTACTCCCTGAGAACAGTGTATGGCTACCTGAATGGAGGGGTAAAAACAGGTTACACATGTTCACAGTTCCCACACAGCCAGCATGAAACATGGGTGTTGCATCCCATGAACACAGAAAGAAAAGTGAGTCACTCACTTGGTAGCAATGGTGGCAGCTGTGTAAAGTCTAAGGAGGTACCGACCCTCCTGGCCAGGGTCAAAGGTTGAAGGCACCAGCAGGTGTCTCCCTTTCTTGACCCCAATGCGGGACAGGATACTGCGAGCTTGCACAAAGGGCCCTGCATGCACACGGTCCATGCGGTCGTGCATGCGGTACTTGCGGTTCAAGTCTGTCTGTTGAGGAGATCAGATAATTGTTGTAGTACAATATTGGGGAAGGGGATGACAGCTGAGTGGCCAGAGCATTGGACTTTCAGTCTAAGGGTTCTGGGTTGGAGATGGAGATTTTTGTGATCTGAAAGGTCAACATATGAGTTGGTGTGCTTGTACCTAACCCTCTTCAGTGCTGGGCATTATTTTGGTCGTGCTTCCTCTTTGCCAGGTGGTTTTGTTTGCAGAGGGAAATAATCAACGAAAAATGCCAGCATCAGACAACTGCAAGAAAGTATACATAATCCATACTTTTCTGAAAGGAAAAGAAACAGTTAAAAAGTGAACCATAAAAGTAAGAAAAACAAATTTCGCTTGCCTTCTGAATATATTTTGTATTTCTTTTTATCACAACAGATTTCTCTGTGTGAAATTCAGACTGCTCTCCCCAGGGAGAGCGCGTCGCCATACTACAGCGCCACCCATTTTTTTTTTTTTTTTGTATTTTTTCCTGTGTGCAGTTTTATTTGTTTTTCCTATCGAAGTGGATTTTTCTACAGAATTTTGCCAGTAACAACCCTTTTGTTGCCGTGGGTTCTTTTACGTGTGCTAAGTGCATGCTGCACATGGGACCTTGGTTTATTGTCTCATCCGAATGACTAGCGTCCAGACCACCACTCAAGGTCTGGTGGAGGGGGAGAAAATTTCGGGGGCTGTGCCGTGATTCGAACCAGCGCGCTCAGATTCTCTCGCTTCCTAGGCGGACGCGTTACCTCTAGGCCATCACTCCACATATGTTGTAGATTGTTAGAAAAAGAAGCTGAAATCAACCTGGAAAATATGTGAAAACTAAACACTAAATGGGAGTCATAATTGATGAATGACTGAAATGGCAAGCTCACACTGATTGTCTGTAAAAGGTTGGCACGCAGTCTGTTTTTACTCAATCAGCTCAAACCTTACACAGACAGTGAAGCTCGCAAAATGTTCTTCCACGCTCACTGTCTTTCTCACGTCAACTATGCATCTGTTATCTGGAGCTGTGCTGCAGATGTTCATCTTAAGAAACTAAATTCTCTCCACAAGAGAGCAGCCAGATTAATTCTACCAGATCACTCACTGTCAACTTCAGAAAAACAAGTCAGATTCAATATCCTTCCACTTCAAAAACAGCTAGAATTCAACGAAGCATTACTTATGTACAAAACACACAATAACTTGGCACCACAATATCAAAAACACCTGCTTACATGAGCCTCATGCCAATACGGCTCCAACAAATACATTTTACCACGTACCTGAATTGATATGTTCAAAACTAGTTTTGCATTTTCGGGTGCATCCCTGTGAACTCCCTTCCTTTGCACATAAAATGGGCAGTTCTCTGCCTATTTTCAAATTAAGTCTGCATAAATATCTGCGCCCCTTCCAACAGTAAATAACTCTGATCTTTGAATTACTGTAGGCAGTAACAAAGAGGTCAGTTATGTCTCATTTATTGTATCAGTTATTGTTGTTGTTGTTGTTCTTTTTTTTTTTGCTTTCTCATTTTATCTTGTTTTGTTTTGCTTCCTTTGTCTTTTTTTATTTTCTTTCTTTCTTTTCTTTTTTCGTTCTATTTTTCATGCATGCATAAATCTATTCATTTTGTTCTATCATAATTTCGTATTTCTGTATTTCTTTCTTTTTTTATCACAACAGATAACTCTGTGTGAAATTCGGTCTGCTCTCCCCAGGGAGAGTGTGTCGCTATACTACAGCACCACCCATTTTTTGTATTTTTTCCTGCGTGCAGGTTTTATCTGTTTTTCCTATCAAAATAGATTTTTCTACAGATTTTGCCAGGAACAACCCTTTTGTTGCCTAGGTTCTTTTACGTGCACTAAGTGCATGCTGCACACGGGACCTCGGTTTATCATCTCATCCGAATGACTAGCAGGTGTAGTGGAGGGGGAGAAAATATCGGCGGCTGAGCCGTGATTCGAACCAGTGCACTCAGATTCTCTTGCTTCCTAGGCGGACGCGTTATCTCTAGGCCATCACTCCACATGTGACAAATGTCCAAGTAATATTAGTGATGGTGGTAGTCACTGTAGCATGTTTTCTTCATTATGTATGTATGTCCTTCAGCATGAATGCCTTTTCCCTTCATTTATGTGTGTGCTACTTGTAATAGATGTAGATTAGCAAGGACAGATTTGAAGAACAGGCTATGCCTAAAATCTTAATCCTTGAATAAAAACGTTTTGAGTTCTGAAAGAAAAAAGAACAAACAAAAAAAAACCCAACACTAAATGGTTCACCATACCTTACGTACACGAGTCATAGATGACAAAAAAAAAAAATTTGAAAAACCTTCTGGTATTCTACACATATCAACTCCATGCAGTTTTTCCCTTGATTTTCGGTGATCAAAGGAGAATTTTTGGAAATTACCATACACAGAAACACTATTTTGTTAATAAAAGCAATCATTCACTAAAATAAACCTAAACAGTCACATATATCATGACAAAAAGTATTATTTAAAAAAAGATAATTGTCATGAATCGACGTGATAGGAGAAGGTTGCCACATGCTTTCGCTTCTGATGCCATCTTGAATTTTGACATTTGACCCAGCAAGTGCTTGGCAATTTTACCTGCAATATGACTTCAAATGACCTTTTCTCGGAAAACTAAGCTGATGGCAGCTCCAGTGAAGAGAAATGAGAGCTACAGAATGTCATGTCTGACAGTGATACCCAATCTCCCTTTGTCAATTCCAGACCACAGCAGACAACACCATGCATGAGTGTTTCGTTCTCATCCTTCGATCTCAGTTAACTAAAAATATCACCGTTGTGATACACTAATGACGAAAACTGGTCACTGCAAATTATTTGTTGGCTTATTTTTTTGTCTTATTGATCATTTTACATTAATAAATATATAATTCTGCTTTGACACATCACATGCTGGATCTAGCAGTTCCTGCTTGCAGACGAGCAAGTGCTTCGCTATTAGAACTCAAGACAAGCCGAGCACTTGCATGAACTATATTGATGCTGCGCTAGTTATAATCTTATGTGTCCATGATTTATGCATTTTTTCACATGACAGTGTGTGTGCATGTGCTTGCATGCATGCATGTGTGTGTGTGTGTGTGTGTGTGTGTGTGTGTGTGTGTGTGTGTGTGTGTGTTTCCATTGCATACAAGGTTGTGTAGGAAAGTGTCAAGAATGAATGTGTGTGTGTGTGTGTGTGTGTGTGTGTGTGTGTGCTTTTTTTTCCCCTTTCCTACAAGGTTGTGTATGAGTGTGTGTGTGTGTGTGTGTGTGTGTGTGTGTGTGTGTGTGTGTGTGTGTGTGCCTGTAACATGTAATGCCAATGGCTAACGTGTGTGTGTGTGTGTGTGTGTGTGTGTGTGTGTGAGTGGGATTTTGTGAGTGTGCAATTTTTTTGTGCACATTTCTGTCAGCTGAAAAAAATGTGATTTTTGTTTTTTGTTTGAGGAATGCAGGTTACAACACAGAGGATCCAGGATGACATAACCCTCTCCCCCCTTTTGAACCTGGAGTCTACCTGGAGGATGTCAAAACACGGGCTGACATCAACCAATATGTGCAGCCAGTGGTCATGCTTTCTTTGCAATCGGGAGACAACAAAACTGTTTCATTTCGGTCAGCAACTCATACAGTGAATAGATCCGATTTTGTTCATATAAATCAAAAGTTTTTGGGAAGTCTGGAAAAATCAATGTTAGACAGCCACAATTAGTGAAAGACAATGAAAATATGGGTGGGTGGACAAAAGTGATCAGTAAATCAACAAATATAATGCATTACACAAAGCAAACGAGTGGTGGAAAACTCTCTCTCTTTTTATTTCAATGATATTTTACAAGTAAATGCTTTTATTTCATTTCAGGTGTTCAGAAGAAGAAGAAAAAAAATCACGCAGACATGATAGATATGTCAGTTTGACTTTTCTGAAGAAGTGATAAGACAGCTTGCAAGTATGGGTGAATATGAAAAAGTTTTAGAAGCATCTGACAAAATTGTATTCACTAAACATTCCATTTTCCTGTTAAAAAAGAAAAGAAAAAATTTTTAAAGAAAAGAATTAAAAAAAAAAGAGAGAAAGAATTGTAAAAAAGATGGTATGCAGAGTTAAAGAAAAAATAAAAACAATGTGATGTGTGTTACCTGTGGAAACCACCTGTGCTTTGTGGATGGCAGGAGCTGCCGTCTGACTTTTCATGAAGGTAAGGTCATGCATACATATGTGTGGGACTCAAAATGCAAGGATGATAGGGCAGGGGTGGGGTCTGTTTTTGCTGGTTTTTTTTGTCTGTATTTTTTCTTCTACCAGCAACTGATGACTTCTGAAACAAATATATTCAGCTTGTTATTACCAATAGTGTTAGGGGCAGGGAAAAGCTAGAATGGCAGGGTGATGACTTTTAAAAATATCTATGAGTTTGTTTGTCCTGTACATTTCTTTCATAGTTTCTTCCTCAGGATGTTTTTTGTACCGTAAAGTTCGGTCTATTGAGCGCACTGGTATATAAGCCGTACCCACTAAATTAAAAAACAACAACAACTGAACTTCATACACACATAAGCCACACTGGCTTATAAGCTGCACCTATTACCGGTACCGGAACACATACCAAGCGAAAATACTTTGAACTTCATACACATACCGATACTACGGAAAAGCTATCAATACTGTAGATTATGAATTAATAAACACAAGCAGAAACAACACAAAGAAAAGCAAGTGAAAATACTGCAAGTGCCACAAAAAAAAACACAAAAAACCACAACGAAAATAAGATCCATAATTTAAGGATAGTCACTTTTATTCCACGTTGTCCTGCTCACTGAATCCACTGAAATCTTCGTCTTCAGTGTCCGAGTTAAAGAGGGTCAGCCCTGCTTCCTCCGCCATCTTGTCACTGACCTCAGCTTTGCTTTCACTTGATGAACCTGAACGCAAGGTGGAGGTCGCTGCTGGTTCGTCGCTTGCACTCTCGTCCTCTGCAGCACACAGTCTTACGAAAACCACTGATAATGGTGGACTCCTTTATTTTTCCCCATGCTGTCAGCATCCAGTGACAGACTTCAGCAAAGCTAGCTCGTTGTAAACGGCCAGTTTTGGTGAAGGACTTTTCACCACTTGTCATCCAGGTTTCCCACTCGACACGCAGTGCCACTTTGAATGGACGGTTGATACTGATGTCGAGTGGTTGCAAATACTTGGTTGTGCCTCCTGGGATCACTGCTAGAATTGAGTTGGTTGTTCTGACAGCTTCTTTCACAGAGTCAGTTATGTGGGCTCTCATGCTATCCAAAACAAGCATGGCCTTATTCCGGTGAAAGAAACCCCCTAGTCACTTGCCATAGCACTCTACCAGCCATGCCTTCATTAAGGTTTCATCCATCCAACCTTTCTTGTTGACTTTTAGTATGATTCCTTTTGGGAATTTTTCCTTTGGCATTGTGATGCATTTAAAAATGACCATTGGTGGTAGCTTTTCTCCCGATGCTGTGCAGCTCAGAACACAAGTAAAGTGTGTTTTTTCATGACCAGTTGTTCACAGTGATGGATGATTCTCCTTTTTTATTTACAGTCTTGTGAAGAGGAAGGTCAAAGGTCAAAAGTACTTCATCCATATTAATGACGTCTTGCGGACCAATGAAATTCTCGGCTATTTTCTCCTGTGTGAAATTACGGAAGTTTGTTAGTTTTTCTTCAAAGTCAGCAGGAAGCTGTTGACAGAGAGTTGTTCTTGTCCTGACTGAAAGACCTCTTTGCTTTAACTCTTTCATCCCTGCAGCACGGTTTTCCGGTTTACAGGATTTTTACCCTTCATTCCTGGAGGCTGGAAAACCGTGCAGCAGAGAATTCTCCCTTTCCTTCCTGCAGCCCGGAAAATCGGTTCTCGCAGTAAGCGCTTTGAACTTCCGCGATCGCGTCATCAGTGCGCGTCATCTATCCTTGACCGGGTCACTAGCGGGGCAGTATTTATGAGTGGAATGGATGCCAGACACCCCCTTCCCCCTCCCTAGGCCGTGGGAAAGTGGGCGCCGCTACATTCTTGCTGATGTGCTGTGTAGACACACGGACACAGAAAAACGGAATGTGTAGAAAGTTCGGATTGTGACCAGTTTTCTGATGATGAGTTTCACAACGCTCTAACAGATAATGATTTTGATCTGTTTCAAATGAATGACAAGGAGAGAGTGCAATTAGCTGTTGCTACAGAAGCACAGATAGCGGGTGATGAAAAGTTAAAAAGTAAGAAGTGTTAAAATTGTTGTGTATACTTGTGCAGTAACTGGCATGACTGCTTCAAGGTATATCACACACGTGTCACCTTTGTGTGGCACATTACGTGATGATTGTGACATGGACATTCATATTTAGAGACAGTATCGTTTCTGAATAGTTTTTGTTCAAGAATTGTGTAGATAATGATCTGATTCTGGCTCAGTGCCTGCTAGTGTAGTGAAAGACATATATTCTCTTTGAGACAAAGTTCAAATCATTCATGTGATAAGGACAATAGCAGTGACAGTTGTGACAGTTTTTCGTGGATATGACTAGCAGTGTGGCACTGAGATACATGCGAAGCACTACTCGGTGAGTACCTGTATGATGTGCATACTCTGCAAGCAAAACACTGTCCTGCATGTAGTACGTAGTTGTATACATTGTGTTTGACCCCAAAGTCACCTGTTTTACACCTGAGTGTCACCAGAGATGTCACCCTACAGTGTCAACAGGGTCTCAGACAACTTCTCACATCAATTCTGAACACAACAGTATATGACAATCTTAGTGTACTGTAATGAGCCGCGTTACCGTAAGCCTCCAAAATAAGTACCCTGCTTCATACTTTCTTTCTCTTCTCTAAATCCAGGAATGAAGGGAATATACGAATGGTAGGGATCTCAGAACAAGGGGGAGTAATGGTTCATAGAAAAATAGGAACGAAAGAGTTAAGAATCTGAGGCACCAAGATGGCCCACCTTGGAAACCCGCAATGTTCTTTTCTGCAGTGATTGTTCTTGCCTCAGTCTGATCTGAACTGTGGAAACGCCTCGGCCATTCGCACTCTGTGTGTTGATCCAGTCTTCGAGGTGGTTTTCTAATTCAGGCCATCTACACTTCTTGCCTCTGAAGGCCTTTGTCGTTTTCTTACAACACAAAAGTTCTCCACGCTGCTTCCTCCAACGTCGTATCATCGATTCATTCACTCCAAGCTCATGTGCAGCGGCTTTATTGCCTTTTTCGACAGCTAGGTCGATCGCCTTCAATTTGAAGGCTGCATCGTAGGCATTACGCCGCGTTTTCGGCATGATGAGGGTGTGCGCTTGAGCAGAGTAGAACTGAATGCTCAACTGAAGGCTTTAATGTGTGCAGATCTGATTTTTAAAACGTGAACAATTAGCACACAAATCTGAAGCTCATCCAAAAATTAATGAACAGAGATCATGATTTTGGTGAGTTGAAGGGCAGCTAAGAATAGACGAGAATGTGACACTCCCGGGATTGGGAAAATCCGCAAATAAGCCGCATCATTGTATAAGCTGCAGAGGTTGAAGCAGGGAGAAAAAGTCTCGGCTTACAGACCGAACTTTACAGTACATTCTTTATATACCTTTAAAAAAAAAAAAAAAAAAAAAAAAGATGTGTAAGAACAATTCGGTTTCTTTTTGACATTCTCTTAAAAACCCATCGGTTTCCATTGTTACAACAGGTCAATTGTTCAGGTGGGAGTGGTCAGTCTATTTTCAGCAACAATATCAACAAATATATTGTTAAAAAAAAGAAAACTGACAGTGGTTTGTGAATAATTGATATTTTTGTATCCTTGGGATGCTACATTAGTAGTGTTTACTGTATAAACTCTTTCAGCCTGTTGTAGACTGGTCCGTGCAGATCTAGAGATCTGCCATGTGTTGCGATGCACTTGAAGTGATGGGAGCATCTCCTTTACAGCAGAAATAAAAGAATAATCAAGATATATTAAAAAAACAACCCACAAGAAACATGATTCAAACTGTGTTATTATGTCCAATACAATCACATCTATTCATTGCACAAAGAAGAAAACAACAACATTGCTTTAAATATCAAATTTAGTCAAATGACGTCTGATGCGCCACAGCAGTGGGGATTAGTCTGCTTGCTTCATAACTGAACATGCATGGTTCCATCCCGCTCGCATTCCTTTCTTTTTTTTTCTCCCAAACTTATTTTTATGTATCATATTTAATACAGACCACTTTTTAACATTTTTTTTAATTCTATCTTTTTTCTCCTCATGATTCCTTTACTGGATAAAGTGTGAAGCACAAGTGAGTCTTGAAGGCTTTACTTCTTGTTACTTGATTAAAACTACTTTCACTTTACAAAATATTTGATGAAGTTATACAATTTTGTTGATGCAACTCAATTAGTTTTTGAGTTATGTATTTTTAAATGAATATCTAGGTACATTTTTACCCAGTGTGTATGGCGAAGGTTAATATCCATCTTTCTGTGTCTATCTTCAAGTTTCTCTATCTCTATAATGTGTCAGGTTTTTTTTTTCTCTCTCCCTGTCTCTATCTCTGTTTCACATACACACACACTCTCTCTCTCACACTCTCTCTCACACACTCATTATCTGTTCCATAGTGACACAGACCAGTGTGTACCTTAGTGATGGTGAACCCAATGCAGTAGTTCTCCCCACGGGTGCGAAAGTTGGAGGAGCGGCGATCTTCCTGTTCCAGTGACACCAGTATCTCTTCCTCATCCTCAAACACCTCCATTAGAAACTGCAAGGTCAAGGTCACCAAACAGACTTCATTGTCACAGGTCATCACTGGAACCACCAACATCATCAGCAGTAACACTACCACTACATGCACATGCATCCAAGTATGAAAATACATCTAAATCCTCACATCAAATTTTTCATCAGTTATCTTTTAACCCGTTCAGTGCCAGCGAATTTTGTGACAATGTGCTCTCCTCTTGCCATGGAAATTTTGAGGATTTAGGGGTAATAAATTAAAAAAAAAATCTAGAACAAAATAATATGGGATTGACAAAAAAAACAAAAAAAGTTTTGTGGGGGAAAATAAATGTGAATCCTAAACATGGGCATTTTTTTCCAAATCATTTTGAATCTACTGAAACTGAAACTGTTTAATGTCATTAGCACACAAGCCATGGGGTTCACAATTTCATGTCCAAGAAAAACGGACATTAAACATAAACAAAGTCTCAGAGACTACTCCACACATGCAGACAACAGTCTCTCAGCGTGCATGTGAATCTCCATCTATGTATATACAAAATAGGCCGACACCTTATCAAAGGTAGTGTAATGGTTACTGTTCAATAAGTAAGTAAGTAAACCACCAAGCACATTAAGAATAAATAGATAATCTGTGTGAACGATAAGCAGAATGTTTTCAAACTGAAATCAAAAGTTTTCTTGCTTTACTCGCTTCAGCAATGTATTTTGCCAAGGATCTAATTACTTCGTCATTATCAGCTATTAACACATCAACTACGTTTTGCCTTCTGATAACAGGCGCCTTAAACAGGTTACATTTCTGTCTAATGGGTTCGTACGCTTCACATGCAAACATAAAGTGATATTCGTCTTCGGCAGAATTTGTTTTGCATGCTGGGCACTTATTGGTTTCTGCTGTGTCTGATATGAACCATTTTCTGTTTGCATTCAATCCAAGTGTCCTTGTACGAAATCTGGCCAGCATATCTCTGTGCCATTTATGTGTTATGATATACAAATATTTTTCAGGCTGTAAATTACTATTAAAAGAAAGAAACCAAGTATACTTTTCATTCTCTTCCATATGACCGTGCCAATTTTGTTGGAATATACATATCAGGCGATCCTTGAATTCTGAAATAAATGCGTTATAATCCCCTACTTCCTGACTTAACCAAACAATACCAAACCGTTTACAGTAAGTAGTTTCTTTATATTAGATACCCAGTTATACTTCCCATTTTCGTGCTGCTGCAATAACATTTCATAAGCTTGTCTACATAACCTTGTCATAGGTAATTTTAGCAGTTTTAACCAATATTTAATACTTTTTAAATATGTACGGATATACAAAGGGTATCTCCCAGTTTCACCATAGACCATTCTGTTAGAGGAGTGTAAAGGAACATTTAATAAATGCTTAATGGCAAATGTATGGACTTTTTCCATTTGGCTATTATTGTACATCCCCCATATCTCTGCTGCATATGTTCAAATGGGTTCTACCTGGGAATCGAATAACTTCCAAAAGACTGATGGTTCATTTGAATTTAGCTTTTTTAGTGATCTAAGGATTTCAATGACACCTTTTTTCCCTTTTCTACACATTTCTTCCCACCCTGCATTTAGACTTAACTTTGTAGTGAATGTCATCCCAAGATATTTATAACAGTTTGTCACCTTTACTTCAAAATTTCCATACCACCATTTTTCATATCTAGAGAGATGCCCACCCATTCTAAAGACCATTACATTTGTTTTGTCTAAGTTGACAGTTAACTGTAAATGGTCGGCTTCCTCCTTCAGAATGGTCAGCTGGTTTTGCAGACCAACAACAGTATCAGACATAAGAATGACATCATCTGCAAAGAACATTAAGAAAACTTCAACAGCATCCTGAATCATTTGAATACCATGTCTGCCTCTTTTACTAATTTCTACAGCTAACGAAAATAACTGAGGACTCGGTAAACATCCTTGTTTAACGCCACGAGGGCAGTTAAAAACATCAGAGTATACACCTTTATCACGAACACATGAAAGTACTGAATCATAAACTCCTCGGAGAGCTTTGTATATTTTCCCATTGATATCATTTTTCCTTAATACATCCCACAAGATATTTCTGTTGACAGAATCAAATGCCTTTCTAAAGTCGACAAAAGCTAGAGTTTTGCATTCCGAAGGAGATATTTCTGAACAATTGCGTACAATGTGAAAATATGATCTACTGTGCTATATCCTTTCCTAAAACCTGCCTGTTCTTCTATTATCTTTTCTTTGTTTTCTGCCCATTTAGTAAGCCTTTTGTTCAATATATGCGTATAAACTTTGCTTAGAACACTAGTTAGCGCTACTCCCCTATAATTGTCTGGATTGTTCAAGTCTCCCTTTTTGTGAATTGGCACTATTATGGACTTAGACCATTCCTGAGGAAATACACCAGTGTCAAAAATAACATTGAACAATGTTACCAGAAAGTCTATTATTGCTAAATTTGCGTTTTTAAACATTTCACCTAGTATCTTGTCTGGACCAGCGCTTTTTCCACTTTTCAAATGTTTTATACCATCAATAACTTCCTCTTTGGTAATTGGATTATCAAATAAGGGCTCCTCATTGCCTTCAGCCTCTGACACTTCAGTTTCATCATCTTTGTGAATAGTTTCAAAATCGTTAAATACCTTGAAAAAATGATTGTACCATTGTTCCTGACTGATTTCATTATAAACTGTTGCTTTCTTGTTGACAGCTCTTATTGTTGTCCAAAACAGCTTTGGATTATTGACCGATTCCTTAAGTTTACTGATCTTGTTTTCATCACATTGTCTCTTTTTGTCTCTTTTCATTTTAACATACTCTTTTCTTTCTTTAACATAAGCTTCTTTCTGTGCAACTTTGTGTTCCTGTGATTTGGCTCTCTGAAAACTCTTTAAAAGCCGTCTGACTACATTCTTCTTTTGTTTACATTCCTCATCAAACCATTCATTGAATCTGATTTTCTTTCTTCCAACCACTCTCACCATACAAGCCGCAGCTCCATACATAGCCTTTATAAATGTTTCTACCGAACTATTAACATCAAAAATGAGACTTTCATGGGCTCGGCCTAGACACTGTTTAAACTCTTCAGACTCTAACTCCTCTTTGAAAGTTTCACTGCATTCATCAGACCATACAAGTTTTTCTTCCCCACATACATATTCTGGAAACTGACGTACATTTTCTGACAAACAGTTTCTAAGAGACAATTCAACTGGAAGGTGCCAGGAATATAGACACTCACCAACGTGTAAATTACATCTATTTAACAGTTCATCTTGAATAATGAAATAATCAATAACACTGCTTCCCTGCGAGGAAACAAAGTAAATTCACCATCAACATCATTCTCACAAGAGCCACTGACAATAAGTAAATTGAACAAGAAGCAAAATTCTAACAGTGATTTACCAAAATTACTGATAACATGATCCTTTGAAGAACGTCTCACATCCTCCCTTTCCTCATCCTCACTGTCATCATCAATCACATACATCCTCATGTCCTCCACTCTCCCTTGTTCAGAACCCGTTCTCGCATTCAGATCTCCACACACCATAACATACACATCATCATTATCTGTACAATGTAAAACATTTTCTTCAAGTATATGAATGCCATTTCTTAACTCTGTGTTGTTATACGCCGGTCCTCCTTCAGGTACAATGTAACAGGCAAACACAATCACATCTTTATCAGTATTCAATAGACTCTTCTTAATCTTCACAGCAATAACATTGTCACACTCTAGTCTAATTTGTTCCACAAAATGTGCAAAACATTTTTTCACAAGAAAAAGAACTCCACCAGAATTTCTGCCACGATCTGAAAGTTTTTTTTGCGGGAGCACTAAATTTAACGAAATAGTGGAAAACGAAATTATAATCAAAAGAACTATCAAGAAATGTTTCTGTTAAACATAAAAGTCAAAAGAGCAAACATAATTCATAAAAGAAACATCACTTAATTTATTGTACAGGTTTTCAACAGTGTAATTCAAGAAGGTTAAGTTCGATGCCTGATGGTCTGCCTCATGCTATTTGTTATTACTGTTTGAACGGAGATTTCTTTCATTTTGAATCTAGATAACTAGTGAAGATAATTTTCATGCAATAAAAAGTCTATTCCCACCTGTACAGAATGACACCCAGAAAGAAAACGAACAAAATACAGCTGGAAATAATAAGAAGAAGAAAGGCAAGGCCTTCAAGACTCACTTGTGATACACTTAGAGAAATAAGAACAGCAACAATAAAAATAATTAGTTTGTTTAAATGTGTTCTCTATTTTTTATCATAATTATATACAACATATGCAGCTTCATGTAAAAAGAAATTTTTAAAAGGCTTTGAAGCAGATTCAAATCATGGATGTTTGGGTCAAGAATGTGTGATTTTATAATGCACTGTGCTAATGCGGGTTCAACAATTACGTTCAAAAATTATTATTTGAACATGTTCTTTTAGCAGAATAAATCGACAATGGTGATCAAAGAGACAATGCTGGTTAAATTATGTTATTTTGGTGTATCTCGAGCATTTAAGAATTTCTTTCAAGTCTGAGTTAAAGGAGACGTTTCCATATACACTGATATAGTCTCTAACACATTGAAATATGTGTCCGTTTTTGTATGTCTGCAGAGATCCATGTTCGACAACCTTGTCTTCAAACTCACTGAGGAATTACGACACCGTCCATGCAATTTCTCTTTTATGTTCATTATAGTTAATTCAGTATCCACTTTAAAACATTCATATACAGTAAACACATCAATGATTATTAAAGAAATTTTTTTTATTTGGTGGTAAAGGAGACGTTGCCATCGCGTCAGGCTTTGCAAATATGTTTTGTCAATATCTGCACACACCAGTGTAGACAAGGCTGACATTAACTCAGTGAAATGGTCAATTCAAATTTTCTATTATCTTCATTCTAGTTAATTTAGTGTCCACTTTAGAATATTTATATGCAGTAAACACATCAATAATCCAGTTAGTGTCACTGTTGTGTTCTGTCCAGAATTTGTATTTCTTTGCTTTTAATTGCAAACAAGAAAAACAAGGTCATGGCATCTTTTTACCAGACAATCAGGCAGCTGCAATGGGGTAACAGCATCTTCATAATTCAGAACGAGCATCAATGAAATAAACCGTTAAGGAATCGGAAATACAGCTAAATTTGGGAGATGTACAACCTATTACTGGTATGAATGTGAAGATATTTTTTCCGACTATGTTTAAGCCAAATTTGGTATTGGCAGACAAAGTATTTCCAGAGAAAATGGCAATGTTAAAGTTTACCACAGACACACAGATACACACACACAGACAACCAACACCAGCTTATAACATAGACTCACTTTGTTTGCACAGGTTAGTCAAAAATGAAGTGCTCTTCTATAGTGCTGTTCTTCAAAGAGAGGTTCACACCGCTTCACAAATTAAACATAATGAGAAAAAAACAACAATGCTAAAAAAAAAATCAGATAACAAACACTCACGGCACTCCACAAATTACACGTTACAAAAGAGAAAACAATTATCAAGAAAAATTAATAAACCACAAAAAGACACACACACACACACACACTTAATTCAATTCAAAAGACTTAATTGTATCATATGCACAAACACACAAAAAATACACACATGCATAGTCGCACATGCATGCATACATCTGCTTACACACATGCATACATACAATGCAATGCATGCACAGATATAAACTTACTAACCCCAGATAAACACAGCCACATAGCACCGCCATGCCCCAACACAACACACCTCCCCTACCATCCACAGCCACATAGCACTGCCATGCCCCAACACAACACACCTCCCCTACCATCCACATAGAACTGCCATGCCCCAACACAACACACCTCCCCTACCATCCACAGCCACATAGCACTGCCATGCCCCAACACAACACACCTCCCCTACCATCCACAGCCACATAGCACTGCCATGCCCCAACACAACACACCTCCCTACCATCCACATAGCACCGCCATGCCCCAACACAACACACCTCCCCTACCATCCACAGCCACATAGCACTGCCATGCCCCAACACAACACACCTCCCCTACCATCCACAGCCACATAGCACTGCCATGCCCCAACACAACACACCTCCCCTACCATCCACATAGCACTGCCATGCCCCAACACAACACACCTCCCCTACCATCCACATAGCACTGCCATGCCCCAACACAACACACCTCCCTACCATCCACATAGCACTGCCATGCCCCAACACAACACACCTCCCCTACCATCCACAGCCACATAGAACTGCCATGCCCCAACACAACACACCTCCCCTACCATCCACATAGCACTGCCATGCCCCAACACAACACACCTCCCCTACCATCCACAGCCACATAGCACCGCCATGCCCCAACACAACACACCTCCCCTACCATCCACATAGCACTGCCATGCCCCAACACAACACACCTCCCTACCATCCACATAGCACTGCCATGCCCCAACACAACACACCTCCCCTACCATCCACAGCCACATAGCACTGCCATGCCCCAACACAACACACCTCCCCTACCATCCACAGCCACATAGCACCGCCATGCCCCAACACAACACACCTCCCCTACCATCCACAGCCACATAGCACTGCCATGCCCCAACACAACACACCTCCCCTACCATCCACAGCCACATAGCACCGCCATGCCCCAACACAACACACCTCCCCTACCATCCACATAGCACTGCCATGCCCCAACACAACACACCTCCCTACCATCCACATAGCACTGCCATGCCCCAACACAACACACCTCCCCTACCATCCACAGCCACATAGCACTGCCATGCCCCAACACAACACACCTCCCCTACCATCCACAGCCACATAGCACTGCCATGCCCCAACACAACACACCTCCCCTACCATCCACATAGCACTGCCATGCCCCAACACAACACACCTCCCCTACCATCCACATAGCACTGCCATGCCCCAACACAACACACCTCCCCTACCATCCACAGCCACATAGCACCGCCATGCCCCAACACAACACACCTCCCCTACCATCCACATAGCACTGCCATGCCCCAACACAACACACCTCCCCTACCATCCACAGCCACATAGCACTGCCATGCCCCAACACAACACACCTCCCCTACCATCCACAGCCACATAGCACTGCCATGCCCCAACACAACACACCTCCCCTACCATCCACAGCCAGCTCCCTTCCCCACCACCCATCCCACCAACGCCGACACAGTCTCATCTCACTCCTCCCTTTCAACCACTCCCCCCGCCCTCTTCTCCCAACTGCCTCGCCCCCACACACCTGAGGGTTGTTAAGGAAGGTGTTGTGATTGCCACACCCCCCTGCCCGCTGTGGGCGGCGCCATTCCCCGGTGTGCACCTGTTCCCTCCAGGTCTTCTTCAGGGTGAAGAAGGAGGTGTTCATCATGTGGCAGATATCCAGATGAGTGAAATGACGGCAAAAATCCTCAAATGACATCCTGCCAGGATGAAGAGAAAAAACAAAACTGCTGATGTCAGTGAAATAAGATAACTGAAGAAGAAAGGGAAGGGGTGTTTTGTTGTACATAGAGAGAGCTACCACTCTTTATTGTTTGTTAATCCTGTTCTCTCCTTGCCTCATTATCTTTCATTTTGAGTGACATGTTCAATGAGGCTTGAATGTCCTGTATTGTCCGTATATTCTGTATAGCATATTCAGGATTAAAAGCCTATGCCAGTTTTGAATAAATGCTAATTTGTGTTTGCTGCTGTGTGCACATGCCAAATGACTGTTTTAAGGATAAGCCCAAAGCTTCCTTTTTTGAGGGAGTGTCTGGGTTTGTTCCAATGTACTTTCTATTTACCTGTGTGCCACCTCCTGTGTGCTAGCTAAATTGATAGCCTAAGCAGCATTGACTTGAAGTGGTGTACCTTGTTCACTCTTTATTGTTTGTGGAATTGCCTGGCCATTCAGTGCTGGGGTAACTGAGTGTATTAGGTCAGAAATTGTTGTTTTTATTTGTGTGGTTCAAGGTATTTAAAAAAAATTTCATCATAACACAATCATATAATAACGTACCTTGAAATTTACTGTCTCAATGGAAGGTGCAATAGAAATCAACTATTATTGTCATTATTATTATTATTATTATTATTAAAAGAAGAAGGTGACAATGATGGCAAGATGTTGATGCTTTTGGTAATGGAAACAATGATTAAAAGAACCAGAATGTCATCATGATGATAATAACAGTGAAGAAGACGATAAGAAGAAGAAGAAGAAGAAGAATGATTATTATCATCATGATCATATATTCTTGCTCTTTTATTCATTTATTAAATTTCAAAGCACAGGAAAATAAATTCATTATTCAAACAAACAAAAACAAAATCCACATCTCGTTATGCAACAGGGTACAACTGAGAAAGTAGAAACAGTCACATATAACACACACTGAAACAGTCACATATAACACACACTGAAACAGTCACATATAACACACACTGAAACAGTCACATATAACACACACTGAAACAGTCACATATAACACACACTGAAACAGTCACATATAACACACACTGAAACAGTCACATATAACACACACTGAAACAGTCACATATAACACACACCAACACATAAAAAATACCCAGACAAGTGTAAGCACTTGTCGAATATTAAACAACACAACAAATGTCCATCTTTAGAACACAAACACACACACACATAAGTATAATTGGATCTTTATATTCCAAGGTGTTCTTTTTATTTTCTGATTTTTTCTTTTTTTCTGCCAATGAAGAAAGCTACATATAAAGACACAACAGAAAAACAAGAATAAAAAAAAAAAAAAAAAAAAAAAAATAATGTCCTCCATCACTTGCATGCAACAAAACTAACCACAGAAAAACTCAAAGACAGAGAAAAGAATCAGTTATACCATGGACATGTTGAACTTACCAAAATTCTCCATTTTCATCAAAAGTGAGACCCAGCTCTTTCTTCTCATTTTCACTCACTTTGTTCCACTCAGGGGCCCTGCACATACCAGGCATCAACACATGTTGTAAAATTTGACTTGACTTTAAATTAATGGGGGAAAAAAATTCAGTTGCTTGTTCTCTCGGTCTGTTTGATGTATAAAATAAAAACAACACATGGAAATTACACTTAATTACAGATCTTTTGAAATGCATGTCACTGTCATACACATGCTTTTTTTGTGTGTGTGGGCATGGGCGTGTGTGTGTGCACGAGCGTGTGTGTGTGCGTGTGTAGGGTATTTTTGTTTTGTGTGTGTGTGTGTGTGTGTGTGTGGCATGCACATGCGTGCGTGCATGTGTGTGTTTGTTCTTTTGCTTAATATCTATCCACATTTGTGATTTTAGACCAATATCCGTCATCTCCCCCACCCCACCATGCCTTATATCATCACTACTTTCCCTGTTCCTCTCTCCTCAATTAGCATTAAAAAAAAAAAAAAAAACAACAAAAAAACATATATATATATAAACGAAATAAAACAAACTAACTAGTCAACCAGCAGAATTACAACAAAGAACCAGTTGGGCTCCAAATTAAACTCTGAAGTATTTCAAACACATGCTGATAATCATATAAGACATTTATAATGAAAGCAGATGGAACTGCAGATTTTGTAAATGACATTGGTAAATATGGTGTTAACTGTTCACATTTATGGATGATATGCACAGGGGTAATTTCATGTAATGTGTGTGTGTGTGTGTGTGTGTGTGTGTGTGTGTGTGTGTGTGATTGGTCATACCTATAATTTATAATACTGTCTTGGTGTATAGATGCACATATATGTGTTGCATTTTGTTATTATGCACTATTGTGCATGTGTTATTTCATGTACGGCACTTAGAGCCCATTATATGGGGAGTTTGCGCCACATAAGTACCGTCTATTATTATCATTATTATTACTTTATGTGAAGGCACGACTAATGACTAATCGATGAATTCATTTCAAGTACCTACTGAGGGGAAGACAGAAAAAACTGACGGACTGACGACAGTGCAAAGTGGATGAGGAAATCAGTTGCAGAGACCCAAGCTTTGACACGCAACCAACAGACCTGGAGGAATCTACTGAACAATTATTCAGCATGGTGACCCCAAAGTCTTCAAGGGGGAGGAGGAGAAAATGAAGGTGGAGATGACAATGATGGTGAAGAAGAATATGAAGAAGAAGAAGAAGACCCTTCCACCAGTCTCCTCACCCATCACTCCAAGGCCCTTTCCACTCAGTGCCCCCCCACGGGTTGCGCAGACGGATCATCTGGATCTTGTCACGGTGCAGGAAGGTGAGGAGACCGGTGCCCTTCAGGTGGATGTTCTGCACAGCAGTGATGCTGTAGGCGTGGCCCTTAACCAGACCACTGCTCAGCCGCACCTCCATCTCTGCTCCTGTGCGGGCCTGTCAGTTCATTTGGATGAGCTGAGTTCAGCTAGAGCTTCAACTTTAACTTCAAGAGGTCAAGTTCAAATCTAGTCTTCAAGTTGGGCCAAGCCAAGTCAGGTCAGGTCAAGTCATGTCAAGTCATCAACTCAAGTTTTCAAGTCAAATGGAGTGAAGTAAAGTTATGAAGTCAAGTCATCCAGTCAAATCATCAGGTCAACAAGTCATTAACCCTTTCACTGCCAGGAAAATAAAATTTAATTGAAATCTATTTGCCAGGGTTTTTTCCACAAAAAACAAGTATAAATTTTCCAAAAATTCTGTGCTCTTTATTATTGAAGAAAGACCCATAAAAGTATATATTTTCTGAAAGGTAAATGAATAAAGAATACAAAACACATGCTGTTTTCCCATTTTATATATTTTTAGTGACATGCTGTTGTTTTGAAATCAGTGTTTTGTTTTTTGTCACATTTTCAACTTGTTCATTACAAACATTAGTCAGGTAATTTGCATAAAAACATCATATTTTCTGGACAAATGGATATCTGCAAACACAAAATCATACTAGAACAACCACAATATATATATATTTTTTAAGAGATAGCTACACAATACATTGTGACTTCTCCAAGTGATAAGATGGATGTGAGGCCACGCCCCCTCAGTCTCCACCCCACCTCCTCTTCACCCCTCTCACACGGTCACTTGATTCAGTTCTCATCAGACCGCGTTGGCTGCGTGCCAAGAATATCGCTCTGCTGCTAATTCGGTCATGTTCTGTCGACTGCTAACATCTGTACAGCCGGCATCACTCACTGACAGTCGCATCTTGGCCACTCTCTTGATTGCTCCCTTTATTTTCTATCAGATCGTCCTATAAATGTTCATCACTATCTTCTCCTTCGAATTTACGCTTCAATTCTTTCTGAGCATCAGCTAAAGAAAGAAATCTTGGTTGATTCAGTTCGTCATGATCACATGTCTTGAGCACGGCGTCAGTCCGACATTTTGTTGAGCGAATGAGGAGAGAAGTCAGGCAAACACTTGGACAGTGACCCAACCAAAACGTTCAAATAAAGGACTGCTTCATGACGTAGATGGGGTTTCTAGCTATGAATAGAATCTAGAGAGATTCCCCAGGCTAAAGCTACCACTATTTTTGTCAATGAAGTGAATGCAAACCATGGAAAAGTCAGAATATTTCGATGACGAGTTATCTCGTCATTGTGGCAGCGAAGCATACATGCTTGCCATGACGAGTTATCTCGTCATGCAGGCAGCCTAGGGGTTAAGTCAAGTCATTTCAAGTCACTTTAGATAAGTTCAGTTCAGTTCAATTCAGATCACTTCAGTCAACTCAACTCAAATCAGTCCCATCCAATTCAGTTCAGTTCAATTCTGCCAAAGCCTGACCACATGTTGGATCTATGCATAGGTCAGGCATCTGCTCCCCTCCCCCCCCACCTTTAAAAAAAAAAAAAAAATTTATTATTTTTTTTTTATAAAGCAGATGTGTTGTAGTGTATATGAATCAGTCTTCACAATTAAACACCTTCTTCAAACTGAAAATAAAACTCGGGCAACAGAAGTAATTTCAGTTCAGCTCAAATCAAAGCTGTTCAATCCAGTTCATGCGGTTTATAGCTCAGACAATCATGAGGCTCCACTGAGGCTGAAATCCTTAAAAAACACCTTTATTTATTAACCAGCACTAACCATTCCTATTCAGCAAATTTACAGCATTCATCATTTGAACAACTGATAATCTGAACGGAAACACATGTGTACAGCAGCACACATATGTACATCATTTCTCATCAGGAAACATCAATTGTCACTTATCTTCTTTCATAGCAATACACAGATGAAAGATGGTTCAGAAAACGTAGTGCAGAGTACAAACATGCATACTTCATCATATTGATTATTGTCATTGTCGTCTCCTTCATGAACTTTGTTGTCATTATAGTCATCATCATCACCGTCATCATCATCATCACAACCTTTGTTGTTATTGTCAGTATTATCATCATCATTATTATCATTGTTGTCATCATTGTCACAATCATCGCTATCAACATCATTAGCATTGTGACTGTCATCATCAGTGATCATCATCATCTTTGTTGGGAATAGTCCAAGGGAGACAAACTAGTTAGTTGTAATAAGAGTGATCTTAACTTGATCCAGGGAGAAGAGTTTTGAATGAACTCGTGGCTACACGACCAAGTGTGTTCAAGCTGTTCAATGCTTTGAATGGCTGGAGAGCAGCAGCAAACCATAACATTTTGGTGATGAAGTTAACTTGAACAACAGGAAAAGCAAATGTCCAGTTGCTGATGTACATGGTGAAAAGACAGTAGTATAGAATGAGTCTGATGAGTACACAACAAGTGTGATGTCAAAAACTGTTGAAGCAGATGATCAGTGTCAGGGTACCTTGAATGTTTTTGTTGGGTTTTTTTTGTCATCATGGCTGGGTTTGTGGGACACTTGAAGGCTTTCCAAGAAGGTACCAACTGGCGAGAGTATGTTGAAGTTTTTGAACATTTCTTCATTGCAAATAACATTGAAGTTGGTAAGAAAAGGTGAGCATTTTGTGTTCCCATATTGTTCCAGTGATGTATCACATCATCAGAAGTCGTCACATTCCACAGATATCAGGAAAGAAAACATTTCAGCAAGTGTGTGAGCTGGATGACAATCACTTTAAACCAAAGCTTTCAGAGGCTGGTGCCAGTCTTTTGTTTTATTCTTGAAATAGGAAAAAACAGAGGACAGTATCCAGATGTATCTTGTGAACTTTGTAGACTCGCTCAACCATGCAGCTTTGGACAGTTTTTGCACTATGCATTCTGAGACAGGGTCATTTTTGACAAAAACTGGTATACTCTTCCTCAAGATGGTGTACCAAGCAATAAAGCCCTAGGCTGTGATTCAAATTCCTTTTCTTTTCTTTTTTTAACATATTTTTTATTCATTTTCAAATTCTTCATATACGCCTGTATTATTTATCTATTGCAGATTTCACATAAATGATATTTTCACTATTAGTACAACTGATTTCAGTTTAGCCCAGCTGACAACCGGGGCCAACTCAAGAGTATGGTCTTCTTTTTTTTTAACTCTATGGAGACGTAGTTAAATAGTGCATGTAGTTTTACTGTGACGGGCAAATATGGGCATATTTGAAAAATTCAGCACACTTTCACACAGAGACAAAGACATACAAATTATATATCACCAGAAAGTTTACCATATCTTCTTTTAACATTTTAAAACAGTTTTCTCATTAAATGCTGCTAAATAGTTTTTTAATATTTTAAATTATGTCACTAAATACTGAAAAACAAAAACAAAAAAATTGAAAAATAGGTATACTGTACTCACCAGGCATGTCATATCCATCAGGTAATCCACAAGGCAGCATAAGATGATTTTCTCACACAGTAAGGTTCCCTGATTCTCATGAATCAGTTTGAAGTCAAATGTTGCACAATAAACTGTTAAAAAATAAAATAGAAGATCACAACACTGGAAAGAGAGAAAAAGAAAAACCATACAAATCCATCACTTGAAAAAGAAGAAAAACCCCCACCCATTTACACATTTCTGCTGCAGCTAGATTATTATTTGCTGTAGTCCTTGACTGTGTGGAACACCTCAAAGCATGGAACAGCCCAGAGGGGCACTTTACACTGTTTGCACATGATTGTGGTGGCTTTTTTTGTGTGCGTTTTTCACCTCTTGACTTTGTGTTTGTACTTTGCATTTGGCGTAACACACCTTGCACCCTCTCTGTGCTTTCCTGGTCTGCTGCTCCTTGGTGGGTGGAATGTTAGCAGGCCAGTGACTGCCTGGCCTCAGTCTCCCCATGTCTGCTCCTGTGTCTGGCAGATCATCTCCTCATGTGTGTAAAGTGTTTTGAATTTCTGTAACAGACAATGCTGTCATAAGGAAAAAAGAAGAAAAAAAGAAGAAAAGCTTTTGCATGTACTGCCAAAAAAGGGCAAAAAAGAACAGAAAAAAACAAATGCAAAATAAACATCAATAATATTACACAGCAAAAACATGCATAATAATTCAGGAGTGACAGTATAAATAACACACACGCACAGACGCCCATGCATAATACACTGACACACCCACACAATTTAATAAGTGCACACACAGAAAATGATAATTTTACATTAATATATACAAATTATTCATTAAAAATTGTAGAAATCAACATTATTTACACAAGAAATAAATTAGCAAAGTATCAAATTGTAAACACACTCACCTCAACAGGAGTGGACGTGTCTGGAAAGTTAGTGAGAGTCCTGGGATCCCAGTGAAAGGTGCAGCCAGTGGGAAGTTTGTCAGGTCTTTTACCCACTCATACAAGTACTCTTGTTCCTCATCGTCAATATCTACAGTCATCAAGTCATCTTGTCTTGCAGTATGGCCGTCACTAGTGTCACTGTTGATTTCTGTCTCAGCGTCGTAGGGGTCAGTCAGCAAAGTTTCGTCGTCACTTTCAAAATCATCATCTGGTACCAACTGAATGTCATCATCATAAGAAAAATCATCCGAGAATTCGTAACCAGTGTCAAGGAGGTCACGTTCAGTGTCTGACCCTTCTTCTGTCACAATTTCGACAGCCTCATGCAGGGAGTACATTTGTCTCGGCCGCCATTTTTGGTTATGAAAAAATCAACCTTTCACCCAGTCTAAAAAAGTCTAGAAAAAAAGCCTTCCACGCAGTTAATGGTCAAGGGGAAATAACTCAGTTTTTCCTAGACTGATCCCTCAAGACAGCCTGATTAGTTTACCTTTAATTGAACATGGCTGAGTATATGAAAAAAAATTCTGCGATCTGCCGAATCCTACACTACGGCACGTCATTCTGAGTGGGCGGAGTGCCGGCGCCGAAGCACCGGCACATCTCCAATGAGTTAACCTCCACTGTAAACAGCAACACGCAGAGTTGAAAAGAAAAGCCAACATTTGCACTGTGATACACTCAAACAACATCAGGAACTGACAGATCCAAGAAAGATTCTACAAGCTGGGGTTTACATTTACTGTTTTTCACTTGCCCAGTTTGGCAACTCAGTGGAAAATTCGCTTACCAGGATGGGTTTTGTACTAACATGGCTTCAAGAAACATCAATGCACCAAACCTGAACACACACACACACAAGAACAATGATTCATAAAGGTCTAAAATCTGAGAGCTATCATGGCCTTCTGTCTAAAAGTCGAAGGGGGGAGGGGTGGGGATAGGGGCAAATTTCAAAGGATTGTTTGGTGAAGAAAAAAGAAAGAAAAAGCAATCTGAAAGTATCTAGATCATTTGTCTTCATAAACTGTGTCACACACACACACACACAACACACAGAGAAAGTGACAGACAGAGTGTGTGTGTGTGTGTGTGTGTGTGTGTGTGTGCATGCTGTGTGTATGTGTGAATGTGTTTCAAGTGTCAACATTGTGTGTGTGTGTGTGTGTGTGTGTGTGTGTGTGTGTGTGTGTGTGTGTGTGTGTGTCTGTGTCTGTGTATGTTTTGTGTTTTTTTTGTGGCTTCAGTTGCATGCAAGTCTACGGAGCACATCGCTATCTCTCTTTTTTTTCTTTCTTTTTCTCTTTTCTTTTTTTATAGTGCCCTACACGGGACTTTCTTCACTGGCTGGTGTGTGTGTGTGTGTGTGTGTGTGTGTGTGTGTGTGTGTGTGTGTGTGTGTGTGTGTGTGTGTGTGTTTGAGTTAAAGATGGTGAAGGGTCACAGTACCAGAAAGGGAAGGTGGTGCAGACGGCTGTCACGTAATCTACATGAAGGCTGCTTTGAAACAGGGCTTGGGTGTAGAGTTTAACAACCTAATGGCACTATGCCAAACAGGCCACTATTTCCACAGTGTACCTTCATATGTGTGGTGCCTTCATCAGAACTGGACTCAGACCCCACACTCTGCCCCCATCCTTTCTGCCATTCCCCTTCTGTCCATGTAAAGGGTGGGAGTGGTGGGGGGGAGAATACAGGAGGTGGTGTCTGGTGGAGGGAAGCAAGAGGAGTGAGAGGTGTAGTCTAGTGAGGAGATGAGAAAGAAAGGAGTAAAATTGAGGTCATATTTGTGGCGATTTGATTTCAATTGGCAACTATGACTCTACAGAATGGCGGTTTCCTGTTTTATCAGCACACAGGACCTTAACACTGAGATGAAGGGGAGTGAGAGGTGACAGGAGAGAGACACAGAGAGAAATGGGGAGAGAGATAGAGACTTGGGAAGAAAGAGAGACAGACAGAGACTTGGGAAGAAAGAGAGAGATCGAAGTCAAAGTACAGGAGGGAGGGAGCAGACAGGGGGATAGTGCTACTGTGATTTGACGGCTCTGCCAGTGGGAGTGGAAGGGCGAGGTGGAAGTGGAGGAAGGTTGGGGAGGGAGGAAGTGGGACTGATTGCATGTATGGGTAGGCTCTTTTTTTTTCTTTTTTCTGTTTTTCAGAAAACAGATGTTCCGTTTATGACAAAGGCCTAAAAAATAAAATCCGTCTCAGGACAGAAGAGTTGCACCCATGCATTTTCATGTAACAAATTACATTTTACATAAGCATGGTAATAGTTAGCAAGGGTATTTTCACAGAAGAAGAAAACAAAGAACCAAAAAAAGTCAAACAAACCACACACACACACACACTCACACACACACACACACACACACACACACACACACACACACACATGGGAGATTATCATTTATAATATTTGCATTTGTATTTCTTTTTATCACAACAGATTTCTCTGTGTGAAATTCAGGCTGCTCTCCCCAGGGAGAGTGCATCGCTATACTACAGTGCCACCCTTTTTTTTTTTTTTTTTCCTGCGTGCAGTTTTATCTGTTTTTCCTATCGAAGTGGATTTTTCTACAGAATTTTACCAGGAACAACCCTTTTGTTGCCGTGGGTTCTTTAATGTGCGCTAAGTGCATGCTGCACATGGGACCTCAGTTTATCGTCTCATCCGAATGACTAGCGTCCAGACCACCACTCAAGGTCTAGTGGAGGGGGAGAAAATATCGGCGGCTGAGCCGTGATTCAAACCAGCGTGCTCAGATTCTCTCGCTTCCTAGGCGGATGCATTACCTCTAGGCCATCACTCCACATATGACTCCTCGATTCCCAACTGGCTGCATACATTTGACAGTCAGATGACATAGTTCACAGGAGACGTCTAGAGAGCTACAACAGCCCCACTGTTACAAAGTTGATATATGGTGAAGGTGATCTAATAACTGTAATCAGAATCCATCTGTTAGCCAATTGTGTCAAGTTATCCTGAAACAACAGTGCAAATACATAATATATGTTGGGAACTGATTCTTTTTGTTCAATAAAACAAGTGTCCAAAAAGTAAAGAAAATGGGTTCAGGAGTTGTCAGTGAGCAGGTGTTTGTAATAACACCAGTTGGCAGAGAATTCATTTAGTCTTAAGTTTATACTCACTATTTGCTGTTCTATTTTGTATCCATAGGTAAGTAGTGTTCTAAACCAAATCAGGCTGACTATCATCCCATTTACACTTACTTATAAATGTAAGATTCAGCTACCAGAACAATAAAATCAAATACCACATCAGTTTTGATATTTCCATCGCATCCAAACAAAAGCAGGTTTTCAGTTAATCTCAGTTTTCTTGTTAATTCACAAGTTTCATTAAACATAGCCTGAATGCGTGTCCAAAAACACTGTGAAACATGGCACTTCCAAAACATATGATCAATACTGTCTTTTTCAGTACTACAAAAATTACAGTTATTGCCATTTTTTACTGACATTTTTATTCAAGTAAAGGTCACAAAATCAATTGTTAAATCATATTTTTGTCTGAATTCTGTAAAAGATAAAAACTGTCCATTCTCTCCAATAAAGTCAGCAACTTTTTTAGTACCTTTTTCAATCCAGTTTTTGTAAGAGAGAATACTATTACCAACTTTAATTCTTTCGTTAAAGATAATGGGCTCAGCAAGCATCTCACTGGGATTCTGTACTTCAGTTGTATATCAAAATTTATCATATGCATTAAGAACTTTTGTCCAAATTTTATTTTTTGTTTTATACATTCCTAATATCTTTGGTCCAAAATTTTCCACATCATCAATAAAAAAAATAAAAAAATTCTCTAATGTTATATTTTTTCCATTTATGGTTTGTCTCTTTTATTATTCAAAACCATGTTAGTTTTAAAGAATGCAAATAAGTTTTCAATTCAGGAAAATTTAAACCACCGTTACTTATATTTTTTATTACTGTTTTTCTGTTTATTCTGTCCTGTTTATTGTTCCATACGAAAATATAGCACCTTTTTTGCAAATCATCTATAAAATCACCAGGAGGATTACGCAGCGATAACTATAAATAAATTAATTTTGACAGAATAAGTGATTTAGGAACTGCATCTCTGCCAAGTGGTGTTATTTGTCGTCTCGTCCATGTCTTAAAGAGTAATCTTATTTCTGTTAATTTCTCATTGTAATTCATGTTTCCACAATCTTTTAGGTCATTAGTAAACTAAATGCCAAGCACTTTGAATCTAGGGGTATTCCATTCCATGCCAAGGTGTTGCATGTATCTTGTCTTTGACCTCTTTTTGCATCCAAACCACACAACACTTGTTTTTCCAGCATTCATGTGTAATCCAGATTTTGCTCCAAATTCCTTATTACTGATATACACATTTCAAATGATTTTTTATCATCTGCTAAAGTAAACTCTGTATCATCTGCACATTGGGAATTATGCATTATTTTAGTGTCAGGGAGTTTTGGGAATGGTCTAAGGGAGCCAAATCAGTTGTAGTCGGAGTTATGTTGGCTTGACCAAGAGAGTGAAGTTTTGAATAAACTCATAGTTACACAAACAAGTGTGTTCAATTTGTCTGATGCTTTGAATAGCTGGACAGCAGCAGCAAGACATAATAATCTTCTTCTTCATCGCTGTCATTGTCAATATTACCACCACCCACAACCATTTTCCCAAACACATCATACATTCAAACGACACACTCACAGACAGCATGTGTACCTGTATGGCAGCGCACATCAGCGCATCATTGACCTTGGCTTTGTGCAGGATGTGGAAGAGGCGCATGCGCTGATCCTGTGACCGGAAGTCAGCAACCTCCAGCCCCTCCCCAACCCCTCCAGTCATATCCACCATGGCGTCACGAGCTTTGCCTGCCGTCAGTGCTTCATAGCACCCAAACAGCCTGTGGGCCACAGACACATATTAACAACTATGAGTTTTGTTTTGCTTGTGGTCTGTTTTAGGGTTTTTCTAAATGGCTTCAGAAACTTGCTGTTAGTGATATTTACAAATGGTGTTTTGTTACTCTCTATATTGTGTTTGGTATCATGTTTTTAGTTGCCATCAGTGCAATAAAGGTGCAAGGATTGAACAGAATTTTTTGTTTAATTTTTCTTTCTCATAAATATATGTTAAAATAAATAATGCATAAATACAAACACACATGCATAGACACACACTCACATACACACTCTTGCAACAAATCTTTATTTCATTCCTCAAGGCCCAGCCAACCACACATGGCCATATCAGGGCTGAAGCCACCTTGTCAAACACACGCCTCCCTCACCGTTCACAACTGAGTGTAAAACTATAAGAAAAAGCCCCTTTAAAAACCTTCCTTCACTCTGACTTCAGACTGGTCTGAAATAAACCATCCCGTGGCCTAACATTGGACTTAACTGATAACTCCATATGGACTGCAGGAAAACCCAGGCATGGTTGTGTGGAGGTTTTTGTGTGAGTGGCATACAGATGGGGCAGGATGAGAGGTGAGGCTAGAGGGGTAATGCCGCTGAAATGAGATGGATGACAGGACAGAAAAAACAACAACAAACAAACAAATAAAAAATCCCACAGAAATCATGCCTGATTCTGCTATTCCTTTTCCTGTCTTGGATAATATCACAGACAAAAGCCTACAGTTGGGCCAACACAAAGTGAGAGCTGTATGATCAATGGTTTCTCCACTGCAGTGGGAAGTCCTTTACAGCTTAGTCATTTGTGAAAGACTATGAATCTCAAATTAGGAGGCAAGACTGCATTGACTCTTAGTGCTGCAGCCATTGGGGCTAGTTGGCTTTTGGAAATCATCCCAACACCGATTGTCCTAAAACCCTCTTGGCCAAGAGAGTGGGGATGTAATATGGGCAAAACATTCTCCACGATAATCAAATTCTAGCCCAGACAGTCAGGACAGCAGATGCATCCCCTGCTGTTCTCATGGTCATAGTCTGACATGACTGACCATCACACATTCCTCCTCCTACCTCCTCTTCCCACAAATGTCACACCCACCTTCCTCCCTCCACCCTTCCATTCGCCCCTCTTCCCCTAAATACCCCTGCCCTCCCACTCACTTGGCATATGCCTTTTCCAGCAGCGCTGACCAGAACTCGTTGCGGGTCTTGGAGTGGGTGAAGATGAGGCGTCCATTCCTTGTGGGCAGATAGTCATCAATGACCACATCCACCCACCGACCACAGCGCCAGAACTTGAAGTGGAAGATGCCAGCATACTTGATGTTGGGTGACCACTCCTGTGACCTGTAGTCTGGCACCACCTGCCAGGTGTGTACAGGTAAAAAAGTGTGGTGATGAGCCACTAATATTATTTTTCCTGTTTAAGGGTCACAACTCCCCTGTTCACATACCTTATAATATATGACTAAGATGATAAGCCCACCATTTCAGCAGCCACACTCAGGTTTGTGCATGCTGGGCATATTTGTGTTTCCATAACGGATCAAACCCTGACATGGATTATGATATCTTTAACTTGGCATTTGATGCTCTGCATGTTTATATGCATGAGGGTGGTTTAGGCACAAGCACATATGTTGACCTGGGAGATTACATAAATCTCCATCCTTATCCTACCAGACGCTATTGGGATCTGAACCCAGGACAATATGACTGAAAGTCCAGTGCTCTAACCCCTCAACTGTCACACCCATAAAAACAGAAAACAAGTCAAAGACAACATTCCAAGTGATAGTTGCCATGGCAGAGTGGCCAGAGTGTTGAACTTCACTTTGAGGGTCATGAATTCAGTTCTGTTGCCTGGTGGGTTAAGGGTGGAAGTTTTTTTTCCTTGATCCCCCAGGTTTAAAGATCTGCAGACCTGCTATGGCCTTAATCCCTTTATGTGTATTCAAGTACAAAACATCCAACATCTTTGTTAAATATCCCATACTCATGTAGTTGGATGACCACATCAGTGACCTGTGGTGTGACAGGAGCTACAAGGTGTGTACAGGACAAAGAGGACTAGTGATAAAACATCACTATAAAAGTCTCCACTCTGCAAGGGATGCTCAGTCAGTCTGGATCCATGACTATGCAGTTATCATCATCAGAAGTGGGAAAAAGTGCAGGAAATGTCCTGTGTGTGTTGAATGAGAATAGGCACTACTGAATATCACTGAAGTGACTCAGCACTAGTGCTGTCTCCTCTGGTTTGTGGCCTACTGGGGTCATATTCATGGGGCTGGTGTAAATGGAAACGTCTGGCCCAAATGTGTTGTCGGAGACAATCCCCTGAAAGTTGGTATTCATGGCAGAAGACTTTGAGGAAGTCCGAGTCTGATCGCAGACTAAAACAGCTAAAATTAGCTGAAATTTAGTCCAGCGATTTCACTAGACTACACTTCATACGCCCAGACTTTGTTAAAGAGAAACTGCGCATTTACTTTTGTTAAGTACTACAATCAACTAAAATGCACCTTCTAGAAGTGTATAATGATTATGATAATAATAATAATAATAATAAAAATAAGTTTAGTTTCTACAGTGCCTTTCATTCAAATACAACAAAAAGAAACATAAAAATTATGATTACACATACACACACACACACTTGTGCAGCAGCTGACAAGCATGTGCACAGGGAACTTATTTGGGAAAATCCCTTTCTTAAATAAGAATGAAGATGTTGTCAAGAACTATTTGTGAGAAGTCGTTCGTTGTCAGATCTTCACACCCACCCCATGAATACCAACTTTGCTGCGGCAGAAGTCTTGACGTTCAAAGTCCAGACGTTTTGCTTTACTGTTTATGCCCGACGTACACAAGTCAGTCCCCATGAATATGGCCCCTGGTGACTTTATACTGATAGCTTTTTGGACTGCTGGTTCTGAAACTGCAGCAGACAAACCCTGGTGTGGCTGTGTGGAGGGGGTGGAGTGGGGGACACTTGGGATCAATGGCATGAAATTAAAACTGTGAAGATGACAGGGTGGTAAAAACAACAAAAAAACAAACAAAAAACTCACTATAACAAAAAAAGAAGTAAAATGTAACATTATGAGTGGTGGGTACCACAGCTATATGGCTATGAGCAAAGTAGTTAAAGGTCATGCTGCAAGTGTAAACTGAACTAAATTTCTGCAAAAATTATGTTTTCAACTATCTACAAACAATTTTTTTTTTTAAATAATAATTTTAAAGGTAGAAATATGTCAGTGTCTGACTTCTCAAAATAGTGTATTATTGTTAATCACTTAGATGTTAGTTTGTTATTGAAGTTAGGGGGAAAAAAGAAACTAATCATCATCATGTCAGACAAACCTTTTTCCACAGGTTGGAGTCCTCAGCAATACATGCACAAGCTGCAACGAACCAACAGTTTCCCAGGGTGCCTTGAGAAAAGTCATCTGCACTCGCCTTATCGATGAAAAAACGAGGGTCTTGCACAATATCCTTCAAACAAGAAGCACAGAAGTTAATTAACACAATCATCATCATTGTCCTTATTTTGATTCAGCTGATGTCACCAATCCCTGTGTTCTGTAGCAGTGAGAAAGAAAATGATGACAAAATATAACATCGTCATCATTGTATTCCATCACCGTCTTCACCACAATCCTCATTATCCCTCACATCTTAGCCATAGTTACTTATTACTTTATTATCATCACTATCACCATAACCATTATCATCAACAGAATAATTCCTTTTTTCTATATAATCTTTTTTTTTTTTTTTTTTTTTGTCATCACAATCATAATTATCAAGAAACAAAAACTGTGGTGTTTTGTTTAGATATTAACAATAGGATGAATCAATCTGTTTCAGTTATGGCAATTACTGTGATCATACTGTTGTTCTTGTAACTCTCCATCCTGATGTTGCTTTATATATATATATATATATATATGTGTGTGTGTGTGTGTGTGTGTGTGTGTGTGTGTGTGTGTGTGTAATACCCCACTTGCATGGTATTGACATAAACTAACAAAGGAAAGAACCCATCCACTGGCTTGAAGAGTTGATTTTATTTTTAGTTGTGCCTCCCTTGCATTACACTTTTAAATGTAGATGTTTGAGGCCTTGGTAAGCCTGTTCATTAGAACAATGAACAGGCTTACCAAGGCCTCAAACATCTACAAAGTTAAAGGCACAAAAACACTTTTGGTGGCATATGTGGACAACCTATCTGTATCATTCTGGATTGTATAGTGTTGGTAGGGTGGCCCTATGTGCATCAAGCTTTCCTTGAATGTTGAGATTGCTGGCGCCACAACGATCATGTCTGGCAAACTATTTCAGATCTTAACGTGTTCTGCAAAGAAAGAGCTCCTCACATTCAGTCTACAATGTGCTTTGCTCAACCTGAGACCATTCCCTCTGACTTCCCAACTATTGGAACATGCAATCTGAGGTCCCTGAGTCTTGTAAGTAGCATGGATAAATCCTATATGTCGATCATATTGCAGTGTTTCCGTCCATGCTCAATGGCTGGGCAGTTTCAGGATGTCTAGTCTCTCTGGATATGGCTTGTCCTTCAAGGTGAATTTTGTTGCTCAACGCTCCATATCTTCCACCTCACTGCACAATGTTTTCAGGTGCAGCTGCCAAACTGAATGGCTGTACTCCAGGATAGGTCTAAGAAGGGTTTTGAAGAGTTGTACCAAGAGGTCTTCTTTGAAATGGTCAAATGAAAGGAGTGACCTGCCCATGGACGACATCAAGCAGCAGGAACAAACAGCTCTGCCATAAAATATCTTTTAACTGTTATTTGTTGGTGTTTTTAATATCATGAGATTCATTTCCCCATTCATCTGTGTTTTGGTGACGTGAAATCAGAGTTTTTGTGCCGTGGATTTGGTAGGAGAGTGCTACAAGGTCCATTTGTGCGTCGACCTGTGTTCGTGGCTGTACTTCAGCCATTGTACCGGCGGCCTCTTTAGGAGCAGTGCTCTTCTACCAGAATATTACACACCACGTTTAACACGAAGCCGAAATCAGTATTTACTTTGTTCTTCGTGTATTAACTTTTTTTTTTTTTTTTTCTTCCCAAGCCCTTTTGAGTGTGTTATTGCAAAGTTTTTGGGTTTTTTGTTGTTTTTTTAAAACCTGAATATGACGTCTTGCATTGACGTAACTGGCTGAGGCTATGTCGTCAATACAGTTTGCATCATTATGATGGAATTTAAGTGGGGAAAGAATGAACAACATCTGACAGTAACCACTCCTTCAAAACAAGTACATCTCAAATATCAACAATCATCCTTTTCACCTGATCTGTTAAACACAGAGGAACAGTTTCTTGTTTTATTAAAAGATTCGGGAAATGACTCTCTCCAATTGTGACATTTACATCCTCATTACCATAAAAAAGCCATCCAGTCTGTAGTTGGAGAGGTGGCATCTGTAACCAAACTGAGAAATGATGTTTTTACGTCCAGTGTAAAAACGAGAGACAACGTAAGAAGTCGTTACGGACGCAAAGTATCGCAGGCATTTCTGTCTTAGCTTCAAAACCTGATCCGAAAACAGTGGGAATAGTTTTCCGAGAAGTTGACACCAGCTTTCTTTCTAGTATACCTACTGTGAGCGACATTCTGAAAATCCATCTGAAAAACGGGAGACCAGCGACAGTGATAACATTCAAACTTCATGACCTTCCAGAAAAAATAAGCTTTGACAATGTCTATTTAAAAATATATCCATATTGTTCTCCAGTCGTAAAATGTACTTTTTGTCAATTGTTACATCACACTAAAAAATATTGTTCCAATAATACTCATCGATGCAGCAGATGTGGACAGTCATCTCATTCTCGAGACAAATGTACTGCTGAAAGGTTTTGTTGGAAATGCAAGGGAGACCATTCAGCTGCTTTCCATGGATGTCCAGCCAAAATCGGCGCAAGAGAAGCGAATAAACTGAAATCTAAAACTTTCATTTCATTTCAAGAAGCACTTCGACAGGCAAGGCTGAAGACGAATCAAAATGTGTGCGAAAGAAAGAAATCATATTCAGAAGTTGTTAAAGCTTATCATAAACTGTGTTCCAAGTCTCCACACACTGATGTACATTATGATTGTGTGTCAACATAGACTAGGTCCTTGATGAAAAATCAATGTTGAAAAATGTATATGATGATTACACGGTAATATCATCAGAATGTAAAACTTCCGGTCTACATGACGTCCACTTGACATCTGCAACAAAACCTGGTCTGCACAACAACCACCTGCCATCATCATCTGAGGAGACATTACCTGTTCTACATGACGACCACCCGACATTGTCACCTAAGGAGATACCAGCTGGTTTACAAGACGGCCATCTGACATTGTCATCAGAGGAGACATCACTTGATCTACATGACTACCATCTGAAATTGTCATCAGAGGAGTCATCACCTGTTCTCCACAATGACCATATGACATCATCATCTGAAAATGCTTCACCTGTTCTACATGACGACCACCTGACGTCGTCATCAGTAAAGACATCATCGGACGTACATGAAAGCCTTTCAACAGCATCACCACAGCAGACATTGCATAATCTACATGACGACCACCTGACGGCACCAACTGGGGAGACAACGCCTGATCCACATGACTACCACCTGTCGTCATCATCAGAACAGTCATCACTTAGTCCATAAGAATATATAACATCACCATCTAAGCAGTCATCACCTAGTCTACATGATGACCACCAGACGTTGCCATCTGGGGAGACAACACCTGGACTGTATGATGACTACCAGAGGTCGTTATCAGTGGAGACAACACCTGGTCTACATGAAGACCTTCTTATGTCGTCATCTGAGGAGATAAAACTACATCTTGTTTAC
Organism: Babylonia areolata; assembly: GCF_041734735.1. Classification (NCBI taxonomy): domain Eukaryota; kingdom Metazoa; phylum Mollusca; class Gastropoda; order Neogastropoda; family Buccinidae; genus Babylonia; species Babylonia areolata. The sequence continues at coordinate 10,588,142 of NC_134905.1, read as the reverse complement.
CTGACATTGCATCAAATCAGTCATTACATTGTCTACACAAAGTACACCTGATTACCTTGTGTTTTGATAATATAAGGCCCTTCATCTATCATTATCTTAGTTTTAGATTCAGATATCTCATTACCTAATGATATTTGTTCTACGATTCAATCTAGCTGATAAATGACTAAGAAGTTGCAAATAACATGTGGGAATCTATCAGTCTTGCAATGGAACTCCCGCTCTTTGAGTACAAATATTGATAATCTGCGTGCTTACCTTTTTGAAAACTCTCATCATATTCTCCTTCTTCAATCCTTAAATGTTACTAAAAACAAATTACCGAATCTGAAAGGTTATCATTATCCTCCGGTTTATCATATAAGCGAGGATTCTGACAAGATTAGTACAGCCATTTACGTGCAGTGTGGTTTGAATTACGAAAGTGGCCATCCATCTCCTATTTCAAACTATACTGAAAAGATGTGAGCTACGTTTGTAAAACTACATGTCTCTAATAATCAAATCATACATTTTGTGTCAGTCTACTATCACAAAGGTCCAAGTAAACAAAATACAAATTGGTTGCGAGCATTAAATTGCTCAAAAGAAAGATGGATCGTCGGAGGAGATTTTAATTCCCATGCGCCCTTCTGGGATAGTGATTGTCAAATAGTATCTCATCCTGACTTTGTTGAAAATATTGTTGATTCATCATTGCATTTACTTAACAATGGGAGGATTACACGTATCCCAGATGTGGCTCATCACAGAGCATCGGCACTTGACCTAACCTTCATATCACCATCTCTAGCTTTAACAGTACAGTGGGATACTGGGGATGATCCACTTGGCAGTGATCACATGCCAATCACACTGTCTTTTAAGGATTGTACCATGTCTAAATACAGCGGAGAAGATGAAATCCCAAAATTCAATTACAAATACGCAAACTGGGAAACATTTCAAAACTATCTTACGAATATTTCTGAAAGTGAAATTTTTTGTGAAGATTTAAATGTTTTTTAGAACAACTTTCAAAAGTCAATTATTGGAGCTGCTGAAATAGCAATTCCCAAAAAAGGTTCAAAGAGGAGTGACACTTTTTCTGGAAATGTTTGGTAGAATAATGCATGTGCGGAGGCTGTAAATACAAAGAAACTAGCATACCTAACATGGTTAAGTACCTGACAAAGATGTAAAAGAAGTAATTTGAGTCTGGCACCAATCCTCTGGGATCTTCCCTTCATTTAGTGACTACCTGAATATTGCCACTGGTAGAACAGTACGTCAGCTATCTTTGCAAGAACCAATGGATTCAGTCCATCAGGTCCTGATACCTTCCCTGTCTGCAGCTCTGAGAGTAGTTATCTGACTTTGTCAGTGGGAATCTCAAAGTGATTTGACTCAAGTGTGATATTCCTACTTCAGTGAGTCTTGCAGCTGTCTTTCTTCAATCACTGTGAACACACTCTGAAAGAGGGCATTTAAAATTCTGCTTTCTACTGCTCTGAAGATGTTCTCATTCCATCTTCTTTTTGGAGGTCAGCCATTCCACTCTTGGTGCTGGTTTTGCTCTTCACATAAGACCAGGCCTTTGGATTTTGCTTGACTTAAGCAGCCATGTTTTCCATTTTCCTCTGCCCTCTCCTACACGCGTCCTTGCAAACAGTGCACATAAGAGGAGAGTTGAATGTCAGGATTTTCTTCCATGAAGAGGTGAAATGCTGATTTGCTCAACTTCTCCATCACTTTTCTGCTGTTAATTGGTTTTCTTTACTCATCTTGCATCTGGTAGTTATGTCCAGAAATCTGGTCATCTGTAAACTAATCAATCCTCTGTTGGATGTCTCCACTTAAGGCATCCTACTTTTTCTTTCTGGTATTAAGCTGAGAAATATCAGACACATCACTGGCTCTTTTCAGCAATTTGATCCAAAGACCAGTTTCCTTCTGTGTTTCCAAGAGTATATGTTGTGTCTCCAAGAGCATTTCTTCTTCTTCCCAACAAAATATGCAAGAGTTCTTTTTCTTCATGTCTTCTTTGCCCCTTTTCTTTATAATGGCATCCACCTTAGTTTTGAAGATGCTGAACATATCCAGTTTCCTTTTTAATTTGGGCTGTCATGTGATCCCCCAGTTTCTGTTTGGAGTTAACTCAGCTTTCCTACTGCTGTCCTATTGCAGGATTTTATTTGATTTGAAGAGGTTTTTTTGCAATGTTTCATGTGAACTGCATGCTTGCTCTGATGTTGAACTGGATGGAGTGGGTGATTGATAAAGTTCATAAAGGGCTGTATGCTTGCTCTGATGTTGAACTGGATGGAGTGGGTGATTGATAAAGTTCATAAAGGGCTGTATGCTTGCTCTGATGTTGAACTGGATGGAGTGGGTGATTGATAAAGTTCATAAAGGGCTGTATGCCTGCTCTGATGTTGAACTGGATGGAGTGGGTGATTGATAAAGTTCATAAAGGGCTGTTGACGTTGTTCCTTTTCTTTGGACTGAACTCTTTTGTTTTGTTGACTATTGGCCTGCTTGTTGTGCTGCTTTATTTTCATGATAATTACTTTCTTTTTGCATGCATTCCTTGCTTCTATTTCTTCTTTAGGTTTCTGCCTGTCTTAGTTTTTGCTGTTAACTATTTTTCAAATTTGTCCTAATCTCTTGTAAGAACAGGATTTGGTGTTTATATTTCTCCTTGTTCCTTCTGCTCTGCATGGCATCTTTTCACCCTCAGCCTAGTCTTCTCTCTGTAACTGTTAGTGTAAGCCTTTTTATTTCTTCAGATGAATTTGCCTTGACTTACTTTGGTAAAACATTTTCATAAGCTTTGTATGGTTCTAGGTCCTCTTTCAATCTCTCTGTAAGTCCTGCTTCTTTGAGCAGATATTTGCCCCTCTGAGTAGGAGAAATGTTCTTTTTCTCAATCCCGACAGTCACATAGATTTTCTGCTATATTTGTGGATCTTCATTCATAAGCCGTATTTCTGTAATGAAACCGAAACCTGCATTGCAGCTTGTGTTTAAAATGTCATGAAATATGATTTTTTTCACAACAAATAAACACAGGACTGAAAAATAATAAATAGATAATACATAAATAAATGATTCTTCAGTTTTATCATGGATGCAAAATATGAAAGAAAGAGGGAAAGAGAGAAAGTGGTTACTTTGCAGCACATGAACAAGAAGCGTAATTCAATCCACTGTTTACGTAAGTCATTGCTCTGCTAAAAAGTAATGCATTAGACAAGAACTAACAGAAAAACAACAGAAGTAGAATGTACTGTGCTGAGTCAGTTTCAGAGTAACGCAATTAGAAACATGCATAACAAGAAAGTGATAACCATCATTGGAACAGATCTCATTCATTTCCACTGTAGCCAGTCTTGGTGAGACAACCAGATGGGCCCTTTACCTCATAAATCAGCTTTCGTAATATTCATCTTCATAAAATGAATACAGTTCTTGTTGCCTGCCGACAAAGAAATAAAAAATGTAGAGATCACGACGCACATTACATTGTAACAAAATCGCCTCTCTACAGTAACTCACGTTCACAAATATCTCACGATTAAAAACTCTCTGGAGATTTTAACAGCCACATTTTTAACTGGACCATGTGATTTGAGAACAATAATTGCTTTTCCTCCAATGACATAAAAGTATTAAAACTGTTGATATTTATGTGGTGCTTTTACCGAGCGTGCGTTGCTGCGAAATCGAAAACTATTGGCAACTGAACTATTGCTGAAATTTTCCATCTTTGCTGGCAGTGTTCCTTCAAGTTCAAGAAACACAAACACTGATGTATAGGATATTTTCGATAATCACGACACATGCAATTAAGCTTGCAATAACAAAAAGATTTAACGAAATGCTCCATATCATGTGCATTCGTGTGCACTTAAAAAAAACCAACAAGAATTTATTATTTTCTTTTCTACATAATCACACGAATATGATTTGCTGTACATAAAAAGTTCTTCTTCTTCATTGTTGAGGGCCCACAATCATATAATTTGATTATTCTGGCACCTAAAACTGGGGGGGTTTGCTACTACTATTTTGTAGTTGCTAAATAACATAGGCTTACAAAAGTTACACATACAATTTAACCACATGAAAGCTTTCCATGTTTAACCTTCCAGAAATATTTTCTTTTTAAAACAATTTCAGCAGTTACCATATTAAATACCCTTTCATCCATGCCTCCGATCTTTCTTTCAATTTTCTCTGACAAGATATGAAAGTTATTCCCCTTCATTAAAAAAAATTGATTGATATTCTCTATTAAGATGTTTTGAAATTTTGATTTACTTAAGTAGTTACATATAAATGCTAACGATTTTAATGTAACTATTTTGAAATGATAATGTTCTATTGATAAAAATAAAATATATGTACAAATCTAGCCCAGTAAACTACATTATATGAAAGCGTGGTGAATGGGAGATCCCAGGATTCAGTTTGTTTTCGTTAACTGTTTGGCATCTGCTACAGGCCTGCACTGGTGGCGGAACATTCCTTACTCAGGAATGTTTTAATAGTGATAAGAAAACTACCGACTGTTCAACTCAAAACGAATGTAACACCATGGTCAAGTTTGCCGACGATACTACTCTAGAAGGGCTGATTACGAACAGTGATGAGTCAAAATATAGGGAAGAAGTAGATGAACTTGTCAGCTGGTGTGATCAAAACAGCTTAGAACTCAAGGTATCAAAAACCAAAGAATTAATTCTAGATTTCTGGAAGACCAGATCTGACCCCTTACCACTTGTCATTGAAGACAAGAAAGTAGAGATCATCAGCGACTTTAAATTTCTTGGACTGATCATTTTCAACAATTTGAAATGGGAGAAAAATACGGAAAAAATTGTTAAGAAAGTACAACAGCGCCTGTACTTTCTTTGGCACCTCAAAAAGTTCGGAATTAAAAAAGAAATCATGGTTGATTTCTACCGAGCAGTCATTGAAAGTGTGCTAACCTTCACTATTACTGTTTGGTACGGAAACATTTCCAAGACAGAAGTTGCAGCCCTTAACACAATCGTAAAAACTGCCACCAAGATTACCGGGGCTGATCTACCTTCTCTAGAAGACATATATTATAAGCGGCTACTCAAAAAAGCAAAATCAATCAGCCAGGACGAATCACATCCAGCTTTTGGGATTTTCAAGATGCTCCCCTCTGGTCGATGGTACAGAAGAATAAGGACGATAATCAATTGCTTCGCCAATAGCTTTTTCCCCAAAGCAGTCAATGCCCTGTCTCTCGAACAAATCCAGTGTGATAAATAGAATTGTGCAACCAACAACCATCTACCTGAAGATCTAGTCATCAGCCCCATCCACATGTAATATGCAGCTTCTGTGTGTGTGTGTGTGTGTGTGAGAGAGAGAGAGAGAGAGAGAGAGAGAGAGAGTTTGTGTGTGTGTGTGTGTGTGTGTGTGTGTGTGTGCAGTGCGTGCATGTGTGAGTATGCACACGTTTTTATACTGATATGCACTTGTATGTATCCTAATTTCTGCTGTATCTGTGTTTGTGTATGATTTTTTATTTATATTCCTGTCTTGTTATGTACTGCCCCCCCACAACCCCCCCCCCCTCCAATATTCCTTGTGACCCTGGTACACTTGGTAATAAAGACATGATATTCTATTCTATTCTATTCTATTATTTCACTTGCATTACAGTTTATCAAATATATATGTAACAGTAAAATAATAAATCAAAATTCATAAGCCCTCTTAATTGTCTTATTTCATTGTTATTAAAGTAATTTCACATTGTCTCACCTCCCAAAGTCCCCATTAAATTGTTCCCCCACCTTTTAAAATAATTATACAAAGGGAGAAGGGGAACACATATTTTTATGCACTGCAGATACCGTGTTCGACTATTAGTTCATTACTGTGGAAGCGACTGTATTTTGAGAAAACTGACCATTATTTATCATCTAACTGATTTTTTGCCCAGTAAATCAAAGCTATTGTAGTAAACAATAAAACGAAAACGTATTATTTCCTTGCCGCACATATACACCAAGCACCAGAGGCAGACACATGTAGAAAACCTGAGTTGATGAGGTGTGTTGCCTGCAGCTGCCAAAAAAAGGTGACAAGACAGAAAAGGAATAGCTTAACTCACAGTATTGACAGAGCCCAGTAAAGTTGCCATTCCAGTTATTTAATCATGTAACAACATCTCTGATGTGTTTATACTGTTACGTCACTACTATCATTATAAACATATCGCGAGACATCTTCCCCTATTTGGGAGTTGTTAAGGAATGGTTAGAAACATGAAATCCAAATACCAAATAGAACACTAAATAACATTATTTTCTTACTCTTTAAAAGCCCTCTTGTTATCTTCTTTTAATTTTTTTTTCCAAACATTAAAAATCAACAGTTCATATTGTTCTTTGTAAGTGATGTCCTGTGTAGGTTGTGATATTCTGATTTGTTGTTTACATAAGTTGTTATTGTCTGATCATGAATGTTTGTAAAGTGTATGTTCATGTGTGATTGTCAGTTTGTATTTGATCACATTCACCATGAGCCCAGGGCTCTCACAGGTCAAATCTGTTTCTGGGCTTTACTGTTTTGCCTCATCTTGTGGTTATGTTCTTGGCAGTCGTCCTGTGAAGCCCCAGGTGGGAAGGCACAGGTTGTGAGTCTTGAGGGTTGTAGCCATGATGTGCTGCTGAAGGTGTGTCACTGGGCTCCTGCTTCATTGGGTCCTGCGGAGGTGGTGTAGGTGGTTCTCTTGAAGATTGTCTTCTGTTGTTCACCAACGATGCAAGGTCCATCTCACCTTCTGTAGGACTTTAGACTGTCCGTCGTCCATCTTGCTGCACAGCTGTGGGAATCTGGCATGTGGAAGAGGGGCGGGATGTTGGACGTAGACATGATTGCATCAGAAAAGTCATCCATCACTGGTCTGAACGTCATAGGACCTGCTGCTTCTCTTGTTGACAACTATGGCATCCTTCCATAGTGTAGTGGATTTGTCAATCGGTTGTATCTTGACCATGTCACCAGTGCTCAGTGGTTTGAGATCTTTTCGATGATTGTGCTTCTCAGTTGTTTTCTGTCATTTGTCTTTGCACGTCTTCCCATGAGTTGCTTCATGGGCTTGAAGTAAGTCCTGGAGCATTTCTTAAATTCAGAAGCCCTAATTAAGTAGGGATCCTCTTTGGCAAGAAGACATTTCTTAATGAAGTTCTTGGCCACTTTACCCTTAATCAACTGCTACAAGTTGTTCAAAGAAGAGATGCTCCCCGGACTCACTGAAAGGGGGAGAGAATGATGAATTCATCGGCGCCAACAGAATCACGACTGGAAATGGTAAACAGACTATGATTTCAGAACTGATGGAATTCCTATGTGTCTGTGGGCGGAAATTCTCCACTGAGCGTGGCATGAAGATCCACAGGACCAAAACGGGTTGTATGAAGAATCTGACGAATGCTCAGCAGCACACTGCGCCAGCAGATAAGACGTTGGAAAACCAAAGCCACGATTCAAACCACAGTGCCAAGGACATCCACGCTGATAATTCAGATGAATCATTTGTACAAGATCTTCATGATCAAGCCAAAAGCCAGAAACTAAACTTGCCGCATGCAAGTGCAAAAGCGGAATGGGAAGAGCAGTACCAGAAAATAGTCCAAAAACTTGATGCGCTGATAGGAAAGAGCACAACGGAAAACAAGTTAGCCACCTACGGAGATATCATCTATACAACCTGTCGGGAAACCTATGGAGTGAAAGAACCAAAGACAAGAACACCTCCTCAAAAATCCAGGCGACAACGAGGGATGGGCAACATCCGAAATGCAAAAAGAAAGCTCAAGAAAAAGATGAAGACTGCTTCAGAATTTTAGAAGCAGGGCCTACAGAAAATTTGGAGAGACCTGAAAGCAAAGCACAATGCCCTCAGTAAAGCAGAATCAGCAAGAAGAAAAAGGAGCAAAAAGAAAAAGACACAAGACAGCTTCCTTCAAGACCCCTTTCAGTTCGCCAGGAAACTGTTCGAGCAGCCCAAATCAGGGACACTCACAGTGGACAAAGAAACACTTGAAAAGCATATCAGGAAAATGTATTCTGATCCGCAAAGCAAGAAACCACTAGATCTCAAGGGTTTGGTTCATCCCAAGAAACCAGAGAAGAAGTTCAGCAATAAACCACCAACCCTTGAGGAAGTACAGAAAGTGGTCAAATCATCACCAGGGCCAAATGGAATACTGTACCTGCTGTACAAGAAATGTCCTAAAGTCCTTGAGTAGCTCCACAGAGTGATAAGATCAGCATGGAGGAACCTGAAGATCAGCGACCAGTGGATGATAGCTGATGGCGTGTACATCCCAAAAGAGCAGAATTCAAGTATCATCAGCCAGTTCAGCCCAATATCGCTCCTGAATGTCGAAGGGAAAATCTTCTTCTCTGTCATGGCTGCAAGACTGACAAAATACCTCACAGAAAATGAGTACCTTGATGTGTCAGTCCAGAAAGGTGGCATCCCAGGAGTTCCTGGTTGTGTAGATCATACCACAATGATTTGGGATGCAATCCAAAGAGCAGAGGCAGAGAAAAAGAACCTAGACATGGTATGGCTGGATCTGGCAAATGCGTACAGGTCAGTTCCTCATGAGATGACCCAACTGGCTCTCGAGATGCACCATGTACTAATGAACATCAGGGAAATGCTGAAGAAATACTTCCATGGCTTCTCAATGAAGTTCACCACCAAGGAATACACAACAGATTGGATCAATCTGGAAGTGGGCATAGCCATGAGCTGTGCAATTTCTCCAGTCCTGTTTGTGCTGGCAATAGAAGTGATCTTGAAGGCCTCAATGAAGGGAATGGATCGAGACAACCTCGATAACGGATACCAGATACCTCCTTTGAAAGCCTTCATGGATGACAAAATAGTCCTTTCAACAAAAGAGAATGACACCCGTGAAATATTGAAGCGGCTGGATGAGCTAGACGCCTCAGCCAGGTTGAACTTCAAACCAAAGAAATCACAGAGCCTCTCACTGTGTAAAGCAAAGGTAGCTGAAACAGTCACATTCACTGTAGCCAACCAAGCCATTCCAACGGTGTCAAATGAACCAGTCAAGAGCCTTGGAAGATGGCATGATGAGTCCCTGAAAGATACAAAAAGAGGAAAGGAAACCAAGCAGACAGCAGAAAAAGGCCTGCATATCATAGACCAGAGTGGCCTTCTTGGCAAATACAAAGTGTGGTGCCTACAGTCCATGCTGATACCAAAGTTCCAGTGGCCTCTCCTGATATATGATATCGGCTGTAGCACAGTCAAGTCGATCGAGGTAAAGATCAACAAGTACACACGCAAATGGCTTGGTGTCCCACCTGGTCTCACTGACATTGCACTCTACTGTCCCAAGCAAAGCTGAGGCTACCTCTGAAATCCCTTGTCAAAGAATACAAGGTATGGAAGGCAAGACTTCTCAGCATGCTTGAAGAATCAGGAGACAGTGTTGTGAGATCCAACCAACCCAAGCTGAAGACTGGCAGAAAATGGAAAGTCAGGGAGGCAGTCGTTTCAGTGAAAGAAAGTCTTAAGATGAAAGAAATAATAGGCACATTCAAACCAACAGACAGGGCCTGGGATCGACAAAGATGGAATGGTGGTCCAATGCAAAGGGGAAAGCAAAAAGAGACATGATCATACAGGAAATCAAGAAGGAATTGGGTGATAAAAGAGTCCAGAAGGCAGTCCAGCAAGGCCAGCAGGGGCAGTGGACAACATGGGAAAATGCACTTCAAAGGAGCCTCAGCTGGAAAGACATGTGGAACATGGCCCCTCTAAGGATCAGCTTCATCCTAAGATCTGTGTACGACCTCCTTCCCTTGAATACAAATTTGGAGAAATGGGAGAAAGCAGACGACACTGCATACCCACTCTGCCATAGCAAACTTTCTTTCTTTCTTTTGCGTTTGACAGCTATGCAGTCAGGGTTGCCATAGCAAACAAACAGTAGAACATTTCCTCAGCTCACGCAAAGCTGCGTTGAGCCAAGGATGGTACACATGGAGGCACAACCAGGTGCTAAAAGAAATTGCACACATGGTGAGCACTGTCTAAGGAGCACCAACCCCACCAGAAGTTCCAGTAGAGTTCCGCTCTGCAGAAGGCAATAAAGTTTCCAAAGCATGGAAACATGGGCTGCTTGATGGTGCCGCAGATTGGGAATGCACAGCTGACCTACCAGAGGGGAAAAAACACCCAGAAATCATCAGCAAGAGCGGCATGAGACCTGACATAGTACTCCACTCCAAGGCAACGAAACAAGTGATTCTGATTGAGCTCACTATGCTATACTGAAGCAGAATGGAGGAAGCCCACATCTACAAGACCAGGAAGTATGCTAGCCTAGCCAGCAGCCTGAGAGAATCTGGCTTCCAAGCCAAAGTCCTCGCCATAGAAATTGGTGCAAGAGGATTTATGAGCGCATCTGCTTACAGCCTCATGAAACAGCTGTCGATTTCTGGCAGAGAGGACACCGGCTCTCAAGGCAATGGCAGAAGCAACAGAAAAGAGTTCCAGCTGGATCTGGTCAAGGAGGAATGAAAGTAAACTTCATAAGGATTAAATTTCCCTACTCAAACTAGGCGTAGGGCAGCTCAGTGGTTAAAATGTCTGCCAGAAAAGGTGAATCAGTCCTGAAGTGGTGACCACCCTGGAGGCACAGGTTCGAACCTGCTGAGGACCAGCAAAAAAGAAAAAAAGAAAAGAAAGAAAAAAGGCGGCAATACAGGACTCAAAATCTGGGTGCGGTCCACCCCCCTTAGAGAGTACGGAGTTAAGGGCTGAAACACTTGACTGAGGGGGACTTCTTCTCTGAAGACCTTGTACTGTCCAGCTCTCCCTAGAGTTTCTTATCACTGCAGCTTCAGCTGCTCCATTTGACTGACCATGTCCAGGGCTGGAAGGCTTGTGAGTGAAACCCTTGCTTTTAGTGAAGACCCTGAACTGTTGTGACGTGAACTGTGGACCACTGTCACTGATCACAATGTCTGGAATACCTTGGCATGCAAAGTAACATTTCATCTTGGTGAAGATGACTTCTGCTGTAGTTTCTGGTATGTAATCAAGTTCAAAGAAAATAATGTGAAGTAATCCACTGTGATGAGGAAGTTTCTCCCTTGCCGATCAGGAACATTGTGCATGTATAGTGTCTCTGCTGGTTGTTTCGTGCTGTGAGAAGTACACACATCACACGATTCAATGAAGTGACAGATTTCTGATGACATTCTAGGCCAAAAATCAGTTGTCGTGTTCTTCGTTAACACGCAATAATGCCTGAATGTCCTGTGTGTACCTTTCCCTTCATTTCTCATCTCATGGACTGTGGTATGATAACTCTTTCACCTCTGAGGACGATCCCATCTTGAATACTGAGTTCATCTGTGTAATCAAAATATGTAGTGATGTTGGAAGGGCATTCCTGTCTTGATAAAGGCCATCCCCTGACAATGGTGTCCTTGAGCTGAGAAAGAGCGCTGTCTTATGTAGTGCTATGTTTGATTTCCGCAAGACAGTGTCAGTGAATTGATGTTTTCTGATTTTACGTCTGATCCTGTTGTTACTGGTGCTGTAGACAGTGCATCTGCCACAGGGATCTGCTTGTCTGGTCTGTATTCAAGTGTAAAGTCATATTTTTGTGCTTTCATCAGCATGGATTGTAGTCACATTGGAGCTTTTGACAGTGGTTTCTTGCAGATTGAGACAAGAGGTTTGTGGTCTGTGATCACTTGTACATGATTGCAATAGGTGTAGTGAAGTTTCTGTAGACCATAGAGAGCAGCAAGCATTTCTTTCTCTATTTGTGCATTGTTTCTTTCTGTTGTAGACTGTGTTCTGCAACTGGCCTGTTGTTCTGCATGAGCGCAGATCCTAGTCCATCCATATTCACTGGCATCATTGATGAGCGTGAGGTTTTCACTTGGTTTGTAGAAAGCTAAGGTGGGACTGTTCATGATCTTCTCCTTCACTGATTTGAAAGCCTGTTCCTGGGATGAAGTCAACATCCAAAGTACATCCTTCTTGAGCAGGTTCTGAAGAGGTTGCAGGTCCTCTGTGAGATGTGTCAAGTATCGTGAGAGATAACTGACCATGCCCAGGAATCGTCTGCATTCTTCAATATTCTTTGGTGTTGGGTAATCCTTGATGGCTGCAACTTTTTCAGGGTATGTTTGTGGGCTGTCCTTTGTGATTTTGTGTCCCACGAAGGTGATGTTGTCTGATCGAAGATCCAACTTTTCCTTGTTTAGTTTGATCTGTTTCTCTCGGCATCTCTGTAGGAAAGACTGATAATGTCTGTCATGAGTTGCAGTGTCTTCACCATGAACTATGATGAGAACAGCAATGCCACCTGTCAATCCATCAAAGCTTCATGAAGTTTTCTCTGAAATATTTCTGATGAAACTGATGTACCGAAAGGCAATTGTAGCCATATGACTTCCAAAACATGTCTGAAAAGTAGTCAAAAAGCTAGATTCTATATTAAGCTGTACATGCCAAAATCCTGACGACAGATCAGCCTTTGAGAATACGGTGGACTTGCTCAGGTCACGAAGGACACCACCCAGCACTAGACGCGGGTGTCATTCTCGTCTCAGTGCTTTGTTCAGTTCAGGTGGATCAATGCAGATTCTAACTTTCCTTTTTTTTTCTTCTTAGTGACAATTATCTGACTAACCCAGGGTGTGGGTTCACTAACTGGTGTGATCACTCCATCTTCAACCATCCTGTCAAGTTCCTTCTTGAGTTGAGGCCGAGAGAGACTGGCGTGTGCCTGTCAGGCATGATGACTGGTTTCACTTGTGGGTCAACCTCCAAATTGTTGTAGTCCTGGTAGTTTTCTAAGTGACCCATCAAACACATCTATGTATCCGTCTTCTGTTGATGCAGAGTGCATCTGAGCCACATGCATGGAGTTGTCTTTGTATGTCAGTTAACCCCATATCTCATGATGTTTGCAGACCAACCACTGGAGTGAAATGGTCTTAAAAGACAATGAATTCACTTCTTTTTTTGTTTTTTTTTTGTTTCTTTTTTGATTTTAGGGTTTGTTGCTGGTTGTCTGGCCCTCCCACGGAACCTTTCAGTGTGCAAACCGGCGTCTGTCAGGGCTGTTTGCTCTCACCAACCATTTTCCTGATGGTTGGGGGGCTTGCGTGTCTCAATAACCCTGAGAGCTATGCTGGCGGGAGATTCGTCTCCTGGTAGGGCCACCCAAGTCAGACAGGTCAAAGGGTAGAGACCAGACGAATAGTACCCACTGGTCCTCCAGGTTGGGGGTTTGAATTAGGCTAACAACCCGGTTCTGTAAAAAGAAGACTGTTACAGAAACTGCAACAAGAAACTCTGAGAACTGCTTGGTCCAGGAGGGGTACTCTCTGGTAGAGCCCATGACACGAGCTGGTGAAAGCCCTTGGGAAGCCAGTGCGCCGACAACTCTTCTGACGACCAAGGCCAAAACCAGGATAGGGACCTGGAACATCAGAACCCTATACGAGACAGGCAAAACAGCTCAAGTCTGTCGTGAGATGCAAAGATACAACTTGAAGATTCTAGGCCTATGTGAGGCAAGATGGACAGGATCAGGAAGAACGCAACTAGTGAGTGGAGACACCATCATCCACTCTGGACAGGAAGAAGGCCAACCCCACACCCACGGAGTAGCGTTGCTGATGACACCCGAAGCAACACGAACACTGCTGTCCTGGGAGCCTATGTCACCAAGGATCCTCACGGCACGCTTCAATTCAAAGGGCAGGAAAGTTACCATCATTCAGAGCTACGCCCCTACCAACGTGGCAGTCATCAAAGAGAAGGATGATTTTTACCAACAAGTCCAAGCAGTCATAGACAAGACACCCAAAAGAGATATGAAGATCCTCATGGGAGACCTGAATGCCAAGGTAGGCGCCGACAACACAAACAGAGAGCTCATCATGGGCAGACACGGCACTGGAGTGCAGAATGAGAATGGAGAACTTTTCATGGAGTTCTGCACCTTCAATGACCTGGTCATTGGAGGCACCTTGTTTCCCCACAAGACCATCCATAAGACCACGTGGGTTTCCCCTGACGGCAAGACCGAGAACCAGATCGACCACATCACCATCGGTCGTAAGTGGAGACGAAGCCTGCACGACGTCAGGGTAAAGCGCGGCGCAGACGCAGCATCGGATCACCACCTGGTTGTGGCAGCACTCAAAACCAAGCTGAAGGCCTACAACGACCAGGCTGCAAGACCATCGCACAAGTACAATGTGCACAGCTTGAAGGAGAAACTCAAAGCAGAAGAGTTCAAGATTGAATTGAGGAACAAGTTCAGTGTGCTTTCCCAACTCCCAGAGGACTCAATAGAAGAACACTGGCACAGCCTTCGAGAGACCTGGACAACAACTTGCAAAACAGTCCTGGGCAAGAAAACAAGGAAGCACAAAGAGTGGCTATCAACAGACACCTGGACACTCATCACTGAGAGGAAGCATTTGAAAGACCAGATCAACTGCACGCAAGATCAAGCCGAGAGACATGAGCTACAAGCACAGTACTGGGAGACGAACCAACAAGTAAAGCGAAGTGCGAGAAAAGATAAAAGAACCTACATCGAGGAACTGACAGCAGAAGCTGAGAGTGCAGCAGGTCAGCAGAACATGAAGCGCCTGTATGAGATCACCAGGACACTCTCCGGGAAAAACAGCAACCCAAGCCGGCCCGTCAAGGACAAAGACGGAAACACCATCCTTGGCGAAGAACAGCAGAGAGCAAGATTGGCGGAGCATTTCAAAGAAACGCTCAACCGACCAGCACCACCCGCCCCACCAGACATCCCGCCACCTACCAAGCTCCTCGACATCAACACCAACCCTCCCAGCAAGACCGAGATCGTCAAGGCCATCAAGTCCCTCAAGTCAGGAAAGGCAGCCGGCCCAGATGGAATTCCACCTGAAGCTCTGAAGGCCGACATCCAGACTTCAACTGAGATGCTGCACCCTCTCCTTTGCAAGATCTGGGAACAGGAGCGAGTGCCAAAAGACTGGAAAAGAGGACATCTTGTAAAGCTGCCAAAGAAAGGGGACCTTTCATCCTGCAACAGCTGGCGGGGAATCATGCTGTTGTCTATTCCGGGCAAGGTACTGAGCAGAATCATTCTTGAGAGACTGAAGAACGCTTTGGACAAGACACTTCGGGACGAACAAGCAGGCTTCCAACAAGATCGCTTGTGCATGGATCACATCGCAACCATGTGCATCATCATCGAGCAGTCCCTGGAGTGGCAGACCCCCCTGTACACAGTCTTCGTCGACTTTCAAAAAGCTTTTGACAGTGTCGACCGAGATGTCATCTGGAGACTGATGTACCACTATGGATTTCCACCAAAGTTTGTAACCATCATCCAGCAAATGTACGAAGACACCACCTGTCAAGTGATCCACGATGGGAAACTGACGGAACCTTTCAGTGTGCAAACCGGCGTCTGTCAGGGCTGTTTGCTCTCACCAACCATTTTCCTGATGGTTGTTGACTGGGTCATGAGGCAGTCTACAGCAGATCGGAGGACAGGCATCCAGTGGACTTTCACTAAACAGCTGGAGGACCTAGACTTCGCAGATGAAATAAGTCTTCTCTCCCACAGGCAGCAAGATGCGCAGGAGAAACTATGTCATGTGGCAGAAGAAGCTGAGAAGACTGGACTCCAAATCAACATTGGGAAAACAGAGGTCATGAGGGTCAACAACAAGAAGCAAGATCCAGTGCAACTACACCAAGAGAACATCAAGGAGGTTGACAAGTTTGTCTACTTAGGCAGTGTTGTCAGCAAAGACGGGGGGACGGACGAAGACATCAAGCGCCATATCAACAAAGCAAGACACGCCTTCAACACCCTTTGACCAATCTGGAGATCGACAGCCCTCTCAATCCGCAACAAGATCCGGATTTTTAACACCAACGTGAAGTCGGTTCTACTCTATGGCTCAGAGACGTGGAGAGTGACAAAGACCAGCACCCACAAGCTTCAGACATTCACCAACAGATGTCTAAGAAACATCCTGAACATCAGATGGCCAGAGGTTGTCTCCAATGAAGAACTTTGGAACATGACAAAACAGGCCCCACTGGAGACGGAAATCAAGAAACGGAAATGGGGATGGATAGGCCATACACTACGCAAGCCTGCAACAAACATCACAAGACAGGCTCTTGATTGGAACCCACAGGGGAAAAGGAAAGTTGGCCGTCTGAAGCAGACCTGGCGGAGAAGCATTGAGGCAGAGACAAGGGCGGCCGGAATGACGTGGGCCGAACTGAAGAGGACCAGCCAGAGCCGGGTGCGTTGGAGGAGTGTTGTTGCGGCCCTATGTTCCCCACGGAATCAAGAGGAATAAGTAAGTAAGTAAGTAAGCTGGTTGTCTGGCCTTCCCCAACGGTTTGAGCTGGGAGTAATTCCACATTTTCATGATCTTCTCTGTTGGTTCTATGTTGTTGGCAAACTTTGCTGGAAGCATGTTTATAGAGGAGCCTAAGTGTGTCTATTTGAAATATCACTTCTTGTCCTTTTGACATCATGCGACACTTCACTTAAAGTTTTTTTGTTTTTTTTTGCTGCCCCATCATCTGCGCCGTTTCAGTGGCATTACTCCCACGTCACTCATTTAGATTCCCCCATACACGGCCACACCCGGGTTCATCCGTCGCAGTTCCAGCGTCGGCAGTCCACTTAAAGTCTTTGTTGAGCTGTTTGATACTGTTGATCCACTTCTCATGGTCTGCATCTGTTTTATTTTTCTCTCCACATCTGGTGTACATTTTGTCAATTGTCCTTTTTGTTTCCTATAACTGTACATTTACAGCTAAAATGATTATTTCCAGAACAATGAAAGCATGTTTTTCCATAAGCTGGACATTCTTTTTCATGTTGCTTGTGACATGTACCACAAAATTTGCATTCTTTGGTGTCTCGACATGTGATGATTTTGTTCACAGCATCACTGTTTTCAGAAGAGTTCATTGCTTTGCCTTGTGCAACAGTGTTCTCAGCTGTTCGGCAAATGTCCACATTTCTCCAGGTGAGGTTCTTAATCTTCAGGAGTTCTATTTGTGTGTTGGAGTCTTGAATACCAAACACAATCCTGTCACTGATTATAGAATCCACACAGTCTGGGCAAAAAGCACATGTCTTGCTGAGACCTTTGATTGTGGAGTAGAACTTTTCAAACAATTCCCCTTCTTCTTGCTGTCTGCGATTAAAACAAAAAATCAGTTTTTGAGATTAGGGTTACTCCCCTATCTGTTGAAAAAAAGGCTGGGGGAACTTGATGCCTCAAAAGTGTAGGGACCAGATAAAATTCCAACGAGAGTATCAAAAGAGCTAGGTATTGAGTTGTCATACCCACTGACATTACAGCATAAGTTATTAGAATCCGCAGTTGTTCCAAAAGATTGGAAAAAAAACTTATGTTACAGTAATTTTTTTTTTTAAAGGGTCTAGGTCTGAGGCAGGAAACTACCAAGCAGTCAGTCTTACTTGCATAGCATGCAAGATTCTGGAATCCTTTGTAAAGGATGCCATTATTTCACACATGGATACAAATAATCTGTATGGTAAGTGCCAAGATGATATTAGAAGCAAAAGGTCTTGTGTCACACAGCTTTTAGAGGTGATGGGGGAAATTACTAAGTTACTTGTCAAAGGTGATCAAGTACATATAATGTATTCAGATTTTCATAATACTTTTGGCAATGTACCACATAAGAGACTGCTAAGGACTAGAAGCTTATGGTACAGTCAGTAGCTTACACAAATGGACAAGAGATTTTTTGACAGAAAGAACTCAGAAAGTCAGAGTTGGTGATGAGTACTCCTCAGAGGCTCATGTTTGCAGTGGAATACCACAGGGAAGTATTTTAAGACCAGTGTTTTTTACTATCTTTATAAATGACCTTCCAGACTGTGTAGAATCAAAAGAACTTCTACTTATCTTGACAGTGACATTTTGTAAAATCTCTGTTGCAGCCTCACTTGGAGTATGGAAACACTGTGTGGTGTCCTATCTGAAGTGACAATCTGTTGTAATTGAGAGGATGCAGAGAAGAGCCACAAAGCTTGTACAAGAATGTAGGCACATGACTTATGATGATCAATTAACTTATTCAAAATGATTTTCCCTGTAGGCTAGAAAGGTACGTGGTGATCTCATTGAGACATATAAACTTTTCAATGGTCATGTTGATGTGTCTTACGATCAGTTTTTCTCTGCACCTCAGTACAGTTCCACAAGAAATACTGATGGAAATTTTTTTGTACACATTCAAAAACCAACAGAAGAAAGATTTGCTTCAGTAATTGAGTTGCTAATGTTTGAATCAACCGCCACCTCAGCTAAAACAAGCACCATCAAATAACTCATTCAAGAATCAACTTGACTATTCTACAAAATTCTAAACTATATTTAGAAATGAATAAACAAACTGGAAATGAAGCATCAAACTTGGACTGAAATATCTACCAAAATATGTTATGAAACAAAAAACGGACTGTTTAGAAGCTTCAAAGCTTGCTTTGTCCCTATCCTACTACTACTTCTACTGCACTGTATATTTGGATGTGTCAAAATAATCCTGTTGCATAATGTTTTGCAACAGCTTGCAGCCAGTGGGATTAATGTTTTATTTACTAGCAGAATACACTTACTTAATATTGTATTGGTTGTTCTGATTAAGTTAGACTGTTAACAAGTTACAAAGGAAGCCATGTCCCACTTTTGGGATCTTTTTTGTCACAACCATAAGACAAAATAGATTGTTTGAAAAGTCAGGCAAACATAACTGGTGATGAAAAATGCATTGTTTTTATGAACAAATATGCTACCAAACTCACTAAAATGAAAAATTCCACCAACACAAGCAAAGGAAGCTATAACCAAAGCTGCAGCAGAGGACCCCATTATTTTACTGGGTGTTTCCAGTATTGTGGATGCACACACACACACACACACACACACACACACACACACATATATATATATATATATATATATATATATATATATATACATATACATATATATATGATACTATGATCATCAGATTCTCCACAACCATCTGAACTGCACTTTTGGAATCTGTGATCTTGCTCTCTCATGGTTCCACTCTTATCCATCTGACCGGTCCAATGTTGTTTATGTTTGCAGTCTGTCACCCTCCCCTTCTAATATACAGTTTGGTGTGCCACAAGGCCCCATGCTTGGGCCTATTCTGTTTGTTCTTTATACACAACCGATTTTCCACAATTGTCAGTCATCATTCACTTTCCGATCACAGCTTTTCCAATGACAACCAGCTGTATCTTTTGGGACCTCTCTCTCCTTCCCTCTCTTGTTGACTCAGGCCTACATCTCCGATTTCAAGACATTCATGACTGAAAACAAGCTAAAATCAAATGACGGTAACACTGAAATCATGATTATCACGCCACAAAGACTTTGCCACTCAGTCTCTCCTCCTTCCTCAGTCTCCCTCAGTGGCACCGACATTCCTCTTTCCTCTTCTGTTTATAATGTTGGTGTTATACTTGACCAGTCTCTTTCCTATCAGCAGCATGTTGCAAATGTCTGCAAATTGTGTTTCTTTGAAATTTGCAGAACTGAATCCATTCATCATCTCTTGATTGAAGATGCAACCATAACTCTCCTCTGTGTCTTTGTGCTGTCCCGCCTGGTTTGTTGTAATTCTCTTCTAGTCGGTTCACTCAGCTACTTCATTGCTAGACTTCAGAAAGTCCAGAACCATGCTGTTCGTCTTGTTTTTCCTTCCTCTTAATTTGATCACATGTCTCCTCTCCTTCATGCTTTACACTGACTCCCAGCACAAGAAAGAATTATTTTAAGTCCACTGAAACGATTGGTCCACAGTTTCTTTCCAATCTCAGTCATCCTCACATACCCTCACACCAACTCCACTCTTCTTCTGACATCCGCCTGCTTAGGATCCCCCCTGTTTGAACCAAAAGGTATGGCCAATTCAGTTTTTCATACCAAGCGCTCTTTCTTTGGAATCAACTTCCTCAGCCTCTCTGTCACTCATCTTCGCTGCAGTCTTTCAAATCCAGTCTAAAACCCACCTTAATTCTCAACAGCTTATCCCTTTCCAGTATATATATAACTATCAGTGATGAGTGAGTTTGGGAGTTTCAGAATTTGTAGATTGTATTGTTGTGTGCTATTCATGATAGTGTACTTTGATGCTTGTGTGTGTGTGTGTGTGTGTGTGTGTGTGTGTGTGTGCTCATGTGCTTGTGTGTGTGTTTGGATATGTGCCTGTGGGGGGAGGGGGTGATTACTTAAATAATGTTTTGTATCTTGTGTCCAGTTTTTCCTTTTTGATATTTACATGTTTTTTTAATTCTTTTATTTTTAAACACCTAGGTCTTATTTTCCAGATTAGGCATAAATGGTTATAATAATAATAATATATATACATATATATGTATATATATATATACATATATATATATATATATATATATAGAGAGAGAGAGAGAGAGAGAGAGAGAATACCCACCCTTGGACGTTTCCAGATGATGTCAGCGGGTGGCTGACAGGAAAAGAAGAGGGAGGAGCCAGTAGGGGGAAATTCCCCGTCCACGAACAGCTTGTTCTTCCGTACACACCGCCTTCGCAGTTTGGAATATTTCTGCCCCTTGTAGGGCTCCGCTCGTGAACTGGTGGCCATCCTGGGGTAGACCCAATAAAATGGCTCCAGTGTTATCATGTTCTAACAAACATGTTGTCATGTCCTAACAATCATGCATATTTATATACATACTGTTAACATTCTCTTCCTATTTTTTTCTTTTGCAAATTTGTGATGGGTGGTATGGATTGGATCACTCCCATGGCTGACACTGTACAAAGTTCATGGGTTGGACAAGTTTTGTCCTGCAAATTCTGGTGTGTGCATTTTGTGTACAGGGCAAGTCTATGTTTACCCTGGTAATGATACATATCTGTTGAATAGAATTTTGCATCTCTGAGGAAATACTTAACTCAGGCCACCACCCCTACACCAGCACAAATATTTTTTGGGGGGATGGGGGTGGGGGTGCAGGGAGGGTTAAAAATTGATTTTTAATGCCTTTCCCCCTTCCTATCTGTAGGTACCAGCACCCTT
Organism: Babylonia areolata; assembly: GCF_041734735.1. Taxonomy (NCBI): domain Eukaryota; kingdom Metazoa; phylum Mollusca; class Gastropoda; order Neogastropoda; family Buccinidae; genus Babylonia; species Babylonia areolata. The sequence goes on along the minus strand of NC_134905.1, from coordinate 10,566,931 downwards.
TAAAAAAAAATCTGTTATAACAACATTTAAACAAGCTTAGATTAAAACTATAAGTCAAAACAAACATTCCAACACAAAAATTATTTTTCTATGTGTATTAGAACTTAAGTTACTGTCAATTGAAGTTCATTAAAAATTGAGCCTTTTAGCCTTCATTTTGAGCTTTTGGAGAAACCTCCAATTTTACTGCATCACTGCATGTATACTAAACAACGGAGACAGCTAAAAATTAAGGAAAATTACACTTTGTTTATGGACCTGGTTCGTTAGGGGAAAAAAATTGGAGTAATTTGCCCTTGATTAAGCCGGAAACAGAATTCGTGGGGAGTCTCTAAAAGCGAAAGTTGCGAGTTCGTCGATTGCATTTGTGTAAATGCTTCAGAATGGGGCTGGGGAAAACGGGAGGAAAGAAGTACTGTGTGCGCTGTTCGAACTTCAAAGGAAAAAAAGGTGACATCGCAACGAATACCAGCCATGAACTGATTGCATAGAGCGTGGCGAGCTCAGAATCACTTCGTGAACTGAAAAGAACCGCACCCTCAGTGGCGATGATATTCCTTCACTTTTCACGAACAAGGTCTTCAAAACAAGCAAGGTATGTGATATTTTGAATCAAATATTCATTTTTTATGTTTCAAAATATATTTGTTTCAATTCAACAGCCAAGCCTAAGAATGTTTTGGGTCTGATTTCTCAAAGTGGGATAATTAAACTGTCTTCATTTCTCACACACTCATCTGTCTAATGTTTGAATCCAAAAGCACAATTTAACCTTTAAAACGGAGAATTACAGTACACCAGCTGACTGGTCTTTTTCAGCTTCCAGTCACCGATGTTGTATCATTCAACTGGATTTTGTGTGTGTGTGTTTGTTTGTTGGTCACATTCTTAGCTGTGATATTTATTCAGCACAGACATATGCATCTCTGACACAAAGTACAAAACTGGCTAGTGTACCCCTGAAACAAACACAACACATAATTTCCACTGTACAACATTTGTCAGCACATACTTCTTTCAAGTGGAAATGCTTGCACATTTTCAGAAAGTGCTGTAACAATGATACTGAGACAGTGAGATCCTTGCTACTTCCACAGGCAATGTGAATGTTTACACACACACACACACACACACACACAGAGCATTGTTATTGTTGCAAATTTAAACAACTCACTGGCTTGAGATTCTGCACATGCATAATGCAGTGAATAGATCTGACACATTTTGGGGGTTGTATGGAGTTTGACTGAAAATGTATAACTAAAACAAATGTCATATCATTCAAGCTATAATTATATATTCTTTTCTTTTTTTGTCACAGCTTTCAGATATGCAAGTCCAAGAAGACATCACTGCTACTTCTGCATCAGCAGTGGAAACCAGTGCTGCTGACAGTAAACTGAGTAATTTTACAAAATTTAACAAATTTGGAAGTGAAAATATGTAATGATCTGACAGCTTTGCTTCCCCCTTTACACCAATCTGATACTGATGACACCGTGAAAGATGACTTATTAGGGCCTGAAGACTGTTTTGTAAAAAAATTTAGACTGAAGAGGGGTTACAGTAGTGGGTGTCAATTTGTAGAGTGTGTGTGTGTGTGTGTTAGTTGAGAGTGGATTGATTCAGGTGGATCATTGGTATTGACAAATTGTGTAAGACAGTCAGATTATTATCTGTGTATGAAGTTGTTTTTTAAGCTTTCTTCTTGGGAATTGTGGAGTTTGAATGCACCTGATATTTTTTTTCATACTGATGTGAACAAAAATTGCAACTGTTTATATACTGTTTATATTTATCTGATATAATGTTGATTTATATGCAATATATATGTCACTTGTATACACGAGATAATTTGATTTCAACAGCCAAAGCTTATACCCACTGCTTGCTAATGATATTGATCATATGGTGCATTTAAATAAGACTTCAGAAACTGTTGCTGTGAGTTTTCTTCTTCTCTTTGAGGGAGAAAGGTGGGGGGTGGGGAGGGGTGCAGTGTGGTTCAAAGCAGTTAAGATTCACTGCAGAGTTTTTGTTTTTTTTTTCTTTCTGATCATGGAAAAAAAATCAAAACTTTGTGAATGTAGACATTGAACTTCAATACAGATGTATATCACACACACACACACACACACACATGCACGACATCCAAAACTAAATGGTGCTCACATCATAAATAACTCAAATTGTTAAGACAATTGTTCATTGTTTAGCATTTAGGTATGAATGAATGATACAAAAAAATAAAAGAAAATATCTAATCAAAGTGATTTTCTTCAAGTCTGTTTGTGTTTGACTCGGACCTGTTTACACTGCATTTTGTAAACAGTCCAAATTTGATTGTACAGATTTGACAAGCAAGCAATAAGCAAATGATATATATATATATATATATATGATTAAAAATAATACAGGAAATAAAAGATGGGAGGTGGGGCATTCAAATGTAAATAAATGCAATTATTTACACTAAGAATTTACAGCACTACCAGTTTCTAAAAAAAATGGCATCAAAGAGAAAACTGGTATTATGTGTTAATCCTTTTGGCCAGTTGTTAGATACAATGAACTTACAGGTTTCCATAAAAGAAATACATATTCTAACCTGGTGAAAGTACAGACATATCCATTTTGGGTAAACACGCCAGATGATTGTACCAGACTGGTGTGTCTGAATGTCTGGGAGTCTTGAGAAGACTTATCAGTGCATGTCACTTGTAATGATGAATGAGTGAGTACTGTATGCACACATGCATGCATGCTACACCATAAGATGAAATCATTCTTTACTTGCAGTTAATCATCAATGCAACTGTGATGAAACACACATGAATCAGTCTTGATGATGATTATCTTTAATCAAATTCCATGCTCTGCTCCACCACTCTTCTCCCCACAATTGCCATGCTAAACTGCACCACTCATTTCCCCACAGATTTCCATGCTCAACTCCAACACTCTCTTCCCCACTATATGTATTAAAAAGTCATGTGATAGAAAAGGCAGAAAAAGATCAAATTCATTGGAACAGCAATGGCCATTTTCTCAAGTCTGAAATCTGTTTTTAGAAGGCACGTGCGCGCACACACACACACGCGCGACACACACACACACACTCACTCATACTATGTAGCAACAATATGAAATGCTAGAATGTTTATTGATTCTGATTGAATGGGTCACACACAGGAGCGATACTTTTTTCTTCAGTTCAGTTGTTAAAAATCTGCGGGAGGTTTATGTCGCTGTGACAGCAGAAATGTCCTCTGTGACAGCAGAAACTGACTTGACTTCGCCTTCTTGTTTCTGGTTCCGCGACAATTGAAAATCTTCGCACTACGAACAAGTTCAACTTTCGCGCTACTTATCTGTTATCCATTCTTTTTTTAAATACTCTTTCGGTTCTTTAACTTTCATGGATTCAAGCGCACTTTCAGTTTCAGCGGACAGAGTCGCCATGTTTGATTATCCGGACGTCCCAAGGTGAAGGGGCTGAACTTTTCACTAACTCCCGGTTTTCTAACGAACAGGGTAAAAAATAAAGATACCTAATTTTTTCCATTAATCATTAATCATCATTAATCATTTTATTAATATTGCTCTATAAAATCCAGTTCTTTTGGTTTGGTTTTGTTTTTTGCAAATTCACACCCAGCAAAATTTGTCAAAATAGCAACAGGTGGAGTTTCTTCATTTATCAAACTATTTTTATGTAATAAAGTGATTTATATTCAGCTTAGCAAGGCCTTTAAAATTGGGTACAGCAATAATTCAATTTGAAGAATCTGTAAGATTTAACATCAAATTCTTTCTTTTTAACTGGACAGACACACATGCACAAATACACATCACATACTATTCTCCTTCTCTCTGACAGACACACACACTACCATGACTTTTTAATTAAAAGTCACATTCAGCAAATTTTGTTCTTTCTTTCTTTACTTCTTTTTTATAATAAAAAAAATCAAGTTGCAGGAATGATGATGTTCTGGAAAAATAGAAAAAAATGGTGTAATAATTTGTTTTGTAAATAAGAGTGAAACCACTACTATAGAATATATCTGCTGATTAATTTCATTTCAACAAACAGCAGCTTAACATACTTATAATTAATTCCATCATGAAAATAAGAAACTGAAAAAGATCGTCGCTTCAGTTACTGAGTTAGATTTGAAACGACTGAAGTGCGGCGGTATTGGGTATTCCCAACGATCGAGCACTTTCGTGCACTCATTTATAAAAAAAATATCGATGATATAATCAACAGTGTGATAGTAAAAATCAAATGAAATCAAAGGTTTCAGAACCGACCAAGATCATTGTTGAAGTTTGGCTCAGCTTCTACTGCCATTTCGGCATCCGAATGATGCACAGCCGCTCTTTCGACTCGGAGCTTGTCTGCACCACGCGGTAGGCTAGTTGCGTATACATTTCTGGATCTGGTAGTGTACGTCGCAGACGCCACTTCTGGCGATACCTTTCGAAAGGAAAATAAAAAAGCTTCTCATTGATATCCATAATTACTGTTGTATCTAATGCTAATTTTGAGAATTTTAAGTTTACAGTCAAGTGAAAATCGTTTTTTACGTGTTTTTTTCGCAATATGCGGTTAGTTGCAAGCCGAACTAATACTCAGTCATCGGAAAGATGAGGTTCAGACAAACACAGCTGTACTAAAAATAGCTCTGTATATCAAATGTCAAGCGAAGAAAACAGAGACGCGAAAACCAGTTGACGCAATCTGTGTCGGAGCGGTCGGCCACGGCGTGCAAGAAGCCTTTCGACTACCCCCGATTTTTACTATTTTATTCAACAAAGATAAAATACAGATGAAAAGCAAAAACAGCATTGGAAAGAGGAGAAAGTGAACTTTATTGCCATGTAAAACATATTTATTTCTTTATCATCACTCAAGTTATAGGCTTGGGGAAAATGGGCAAAATCAACGGTTTTCGTTTTTTGTTGTTGTTTTTTTGTTTGTTTTTTTGCTTCAGTTTAACAAGCGGGGTTGTCGGTACCTACTATCTGTATAGTTTTCTATAACTGTGTCATTGTACCTGCCTATCTATCTCTAAATCTATACATGAGCATAAAAGCCCAAGTAAACAGAGGGACTGGCAAAACTGACACCCCTCCCCCACTTGACCCCCGAAGAAGGGGGTGTCAAACAGACCTGATGAGCAGAGGGTGGGTCAGCACTGAGTCATCTGCAGTGTGCAAGGGATGCCTGCTTCTCTTCTCCTCTATCCATGGACAAGCCCGGTCATCTTCATAATGTTTTAGTTTGATTTCTCTTCTGTATGGTTGTTTCTTTATATGCCTGAGGGGGCTGTCTCTGTATCTCACACATAACAATTCAGTTGTGATAAGGACCATCCTCGTCTGTCTGCTGATGGCTCAGCGCAGTTGCAGGCACAATAAACAAACTATTCTGCATATGGTCTGACATGCAAGGAAAACCTGGCCACACTGTGCTCTTCTTCTTTGATGCATTGTCTTCTTCTGCTGTACTACACTGTTTTTCTTCTGTACCACTTTGTCAACAAAGATAAAGATCTACAAGGCCATAGTCCTTTCTTCACTACTATATGGATGTGAAATGTGGACCCTGTATCGACGGCACATCAAGCAGCTAGAACAGTTCCACATGAGATCGCTGCGCATGATCATGGGCATTCGCTGGTAGGACAAAGTCACAAACCAAGAGGTGTTGGACAAAGCATCGAGTCAATATTGCTGAATGTTCAGTTAGGCTGGACTGGCCATGTCATCAGAATGGATGACAGCTGCATCCCCAGACAACTAATGCATGGCCAGGTGTTCCAGGTATATCAACCTCCAAAGTTTTACTGATGATGCCTGTGGGTTACCATACACCTGCCAGTCTCCAACTTCAGTAATATGCTATGTGTCAGAGTGAAGGATGACTCTGATTGTGTGTGTGTGTGTTTGTGTGTGCATGTGTGTGAGTGTGTGTGTGTGTGTGTGTGTGTGTGAAGAAGGCAGCAGATTTCAGCCAGTAGCTCCAAAGATAAAGCCATGAATTTTATCTTAGTTGAGGGCATGGGAAATCTGTCCCAAGGTCTATTTTTGTGTGAGGATGGGTTCATCAGTGCTGATACCATTATGGTGCTTGATGCATGTGTGCTCAGTTAGTGCCAGTCAGCCCCTCCTGAGTCACACTGAAGCTCAATGGCCGTTTGTTTCACGCCACTGCCCCCTCCCTGTCTGATTCTGTATGAGTATCTCTCTCTCTGTCTCTATAAGAAACATAGTGCATGGATGTGCATGTGTAAATACACACATTCACTTGGTCATGCGTGCCCACAGATATACCAACACATTCACAGTGTCACATTCTATTTTGTTTTTCCATTTTGGAGTATGGGGTGTGAAACACACACACACACACACACACACACACACACACACACACACACACACACATTATAAATCAATGTGTGTTTACATGTATGCATGTATGAATGAATATGTATATATATGTATGCATAAACGCACATATGAGCATGTATACATATATATTGGGTGTCCCCAAAAAAGTGAACCGCTTTTTTGACAAGTATTTTCTCAGTGATAGAGAAATCGAATTCTTTGAAAATGTTCACACAGTAACCTAGAGAAATCGAATTCTTTGAAAATGTTCACACAGTAACCTAGAGAAATCGAATTCTTTGAACATGTTCACACAGTAACCTAGAGAAATCGAATTCTTTGAAAATGTTCACACAGTAACCTTAGGGTACCATCAACAAGTCTGCAAAATATCTAAATGTTTGGACACAAATTATGCGAGTATTGTCAAATTCAAAACAGCATGTCAAAAAATCCAGTATCAGAACTGTGCAATGTGATCTTCATCATGTTAATGCTAGCTGCCAGGTGTTGGCATCTGTCAATCAGTGTCAGTCTAAAAATAGCTTGTCTGGGTGTCAAGTCTATTGATTTTTTTTTATTGTTGTCTGTATCTGTATCCAAAATCAGTTCTGTCCAAAGTTTCAGTTTAGAAGGATCAACCATGCCTTTGAGTAAAAGTGATAAGGATACCATTGAAAACTGTTTCAAGGAGAAAGGCTGGGGTGGAAGAAGGACTGTAAAGCAATTTCCAAGCAAAGGGTGGAGTCATGTCACTGTAAATAGACTTATTGCTAAAATATGCACTACAGGGTCAGTAGCATGTAAAATTGGCAGTGGGAGACCCAAGACTGCATGTTTGGAGGAGAACAAGGACCGTGTTGAGGAACTGATTCAATCCCAGAAGGAGAACCCAGGGACCCACAAATCTGTTAGAGAAGTTGCAAGCGATTTACAAGTGAGCAAGTCTTCTGTGCAAAGAATGGCGAAAGAACTGGACCTGAAGCCCTTCAAGGAGGTACTGATGCGTTTTGTTTCATCCAGTCCCCGCCCTGAAAGAGGGTCTATGCTACACAATACTACATTATATATAAGTCATTACATACACTACACAATGCTACTTAAAGTCATAACATGCATACACAATACTACATAACGGCATAAGCATGGTAATACGAAGACAAACACACACACACACACAAACACACACACACACACACACACGAAGGCAAAAGCATGGTATTAATAAATTACATAGGGAAAAAAACCCAGAGAACTCTCTCTCTCTCTCTCTCTCTCTCTCTCTCTCTCTCTCTCTCTCTCTCTCTCTCTCTCTCTTATGCACACACACACTTACACATAACTGTCATAAGCATACATTGTGTATGTTATCAAATACTATACTTATGTAAATATAAAACAGTAAGTCTAATAGAGATACACATAGCAATAACAGGGGGGGAAATGCTCATTGCCAAAGGAAGCATAATTCAACATATAAAATAGTATATGAAAACAAAAATGTCACAGGTGAAAGAGATAGAAAGAGAGAGAGGGAGAGAACGAAAGAGGCAGACAGATAGATAGAGGGAGAGGGAGAGAGAGAGATTGAAAATAAAACAATATCAGCTAATAATGATAACCTCATATATGTAACATATTATAGAGAACAGCAGGTCAAATAAGAAAAACAAAGTAACATGCATTGTAATCATCTAATCAATATACCGGTATGTACACACACACACACACACACACACATATATATATATATATAGAGAGAGAGAGAGAGAAAGATACACACACATATACATACGTACATACATATATAACTTAGGACTATGCACATATCAGTACACATACATCAATGCATCGAATGGACAATGGAGCAAATGGCAACTACTGCATGAATATAAGTTTATAACTACATTTTAATAGAAGAAAGGGATGAAGAAGCAAACAGAAGTAACATGCATTACAAACGAATGAAATATAAAATAATACTTCAATTCACACAAATAAACAAGAGTGCAGCATGATGAGGTGGGGGTGGGGGGGTCCTGGGCAACCGTACACATCAAGAGTCAATCGGTATCATCAAAGTGGACAATACATTACACTGTCATTAGGTGGGAAAGGTAATGTTTTTTTTATGGTAGTTGGGCAGTGGTGTTGTTTAATTGTTTCTGGGAGTGAGTTCCGTAGAGGGGCACCTGAGTAAACCAAACTGGATTTGAACAAATCAATTCTTGGGATTGGGATATGGACTTTTGGGGGATTCCTTGATGAATTTACAGAAAATTTGTTTATTAGTGTTGGTGGTGCATTTCCTGTCATAATCTTGTGCATTGTTATTCCTTTGTTGTACTCTAATCTACCGATTTGAGGGAGAATATTCGCTTGTTTATGGTGTGTGTCCATCGAGATCGATGATGACCATCGTTGTCATCCAGCTGGGGGATGGGGGCAGGGTGGTGGTGGTGGGGGGGGAATGCTCATGAATCTATCTGTGAGTGCGCAGATGGCTGAATAGTCCAATCTGCGCACGAAATGTTCGCTGACAGTTGGGGCAGACAAAGACAGGCATATCATTGCCAGGGAGCTTGTTTGCCCGTGACTTTCTGGCCTGCCTCTTCTGAACAGCTGCAGCAGTCCTGTTGGCTTCGCACAACTTGGCACCTTTGTGCACAGCAGTGCGCCATTTGTCACGGTCCACTGCAGATTCCTCCCAGGAGTCAGGGTTGATACCAAACGCTTTCAGAGAGACTTTCAGAGTATCTCTGAAGCGCTTCTTCTGACCTCTGTGTGATCTCTTCCCTTGTTGCAGCTCGCCATAGAAGAGCCTTTTGGGCAGCCGATGGTCTGGCATGCGTGCCACATGTCCAGCCCAGCGAAGCTGGGACTGCATCAGGATGGTGAAGATGCTGGGAAGGGTGGCTTTTGCAAGCACCTCTGTGTCTGGGGTCCTGTCTTGCCACTTGATGTTCAGTAGCTTCCTTAGGCATGTTGTGTGGAAGTGGTTCAGCTTCTTGGCATGTCGTTGGTACACTGTCCAAGTTTCGCAGGCGTACAGTAGTGTGGGGAGAACTACTGCTCTGTAGACCTTTATGGTCTCAAGACCAATGCCTCTTCTGTTCCAGACATTTGCATAGAGTCTACCAAAAGTTGCGCTTGCTCTTGCAATCCTGACGTTCACTTCATCATCGATGGTCGCATTTCGTGACAGTGTGCTGCCAAGGTATGTGAACCGCTCCACCGCACTGAGTCTCTGACCGTTGACTGTGATGTTGGGCTCAACGTGGGGTTTCCCTGGGGCTGGCTGATGGAGAACTTCAGTTTTCCTCGTGCTGATGGTAAGGCCGAAGTTCCTGCTGGCAGTGGCAAACTTGTCGACGCTGAGTTGCATGTCAGCTTCAGATCCAGCGTTGAGGGCACAATCATCAGCAAACAAAAAGTCTCTGATGATGTCTGTCATGACCTTCGTTTTTGCTTGAAGCCTTCTGAGGTTAAACAGCTTGCCATCTGTTCGGTACTTTAGGCCGATTCCAACATCGCCATCTCTGAAGGCATCAGTAAGCATTGCAGAGAACATGAGGTTGAACAGTGTTGGAGCCAGGACGCAGCCTTGCTTGACACCATTTGTGACAGGAAAAGGAGCAGATGTTTCGCCATTGTCCTGGACTCGAGCCTGCATGCCGTCATGGAATTGGCTGACCAAGGAAATAAATTTCCGAGGGCATCCATACTTGGCCATGATCTTCCACAGTCCCTCTCTACTCACGGTGTCGAAGGCTTTAGTGAGGTTGACATAGGTGGAGAACAGATCAGCATATTGCTCCTGACATTTCTCTTGCAGCTGCCTTGCAGCAAACACCATGTCAGTGGTTCCACGCTCTATCCGGAATCCACATTGGCTCTCAGGCAAATGACCTTGGTCAAGGTGTGCTGTGAGGCGGTTTAGTAGGATCCTGGCAAGTATCTTGCCTGCGATGAAGAGCAAGGAAATGCCCCGATGGTTATCACAGGCTTGCCGGTTCCCCTTTCGCTTGTTCAAGTGAATGATAGATGCATCTTTGAAATCCTGGGGGATCGTCTCTTCTTTCCACATGAGTGATTACAGCTGATGGAGCTTCTCAGTCAGCACAGTGCCTCCATCCTTGTAGACCTCTGCTGGTATGGAGTCTGAGCCAGGTGCTTTGCCACTGGATAGCAGACGGATTGCTTTCTGGGTCTCAAGAAGTGTTGGCGGATCGTCCAGTGCTTCGTTGATGGGGACTTGTGGGAGACGGTCTATGGCTTCATCATTTATGGAGGAGGGCGATTTAAGACACTGTTGAAGTGCTCAGCCCAGCGTTTGAGAATTTTCTCCTTCTCGGTGATCAAGGTATTCCCATCTGCACTGAGGAGGGGGGATGATCCTGAGAATGTGGGGCCGTAGACTTCTTTTAAGGCATCATAGAACCTCTTCATATCGTGCCTGTCAGCATATCCCTGGATCTCATCAGCTTTGTCACTCAGCCACTTATCCTGCATCTGACGTAACTTTTGCTGAACAGTCCTGCGGATGGCATTGTACGCATCCTTTTTTGATGTGGACTTTGGGTTGCTCAGGTAGGCTTGATGCAGACAGCGTTTCTCATCCAGAAGCTGCTTGATTTCATCACAGTTTTCATCAAACCAGTCTTTGTGCTTTCTGGTCATGGGTCCCAGGGTCTCTGAAGCTGTACTATAGATCAGCTCGTGCAGGGTCCTCCAGTCGGACTCCACATTCTGGTTGTCCAGAGAGGCGGATTCCAGACGATCTTCCAGCAGCTCCACAAAGGTCTGTTTGATGGTGATGTTTTTCAGCTTAGCGATGTTGAGCCGTTTTGGAGCCTTCTGGCCTTGGGGGTGTCTCTTGGGCCGGATTCGAATATTCAGCTTCGAGACTACAAGGCGATGGTCTGTCCAACACTCGGGGCCGCACATGGTCTTTGTCACACGTACATCTTGCCTATCCCTTTTCCTGACGATGACGTAATCGATGAGATACCAATGCTTTGAGCGAGGGTGCATCCATGATGTCCTGTTACGGGTAGGGAGGCAGAAAACTGTGTTGGTTATCAGCAGTTCGTGCTCTGCACAGGTCTGAAGCAAAAGCAATCCATTTGGGTTGCAGTGGCCCACGCCATGCTTTCCAATCACTCCATCCCAGGAGATGTAGTCAGAGCCAACTCTAGCATTGAAGTCCCCAAGAATGATGAGCTTGTCTGCTTTAGGGATAGCAGCAATGACAGAGTGAAGGTCCTCGTAGAACTTCACCTTCACTTCATCCGGGTTGGTCATGGTTGGGGTGTAGGCACTGACAATGGTGAGGTGCTTCTGGCCAGATGCCAGTGGGAGTTTCATGGTCATAAGCCTATCGTTGACTCCCTTTGGGATTCCAGCTAGCTTGCTGACAAGTGCTGTTTTTACTGCAAAACCAACACCAGCCTCACGTCGCTCTTCGCTTCCTCGTCCACTGCAGAAGAAGGTGTAACCAGATCCCCGTTCACAGAGCTCGCCTTCACCTGCAAGCCGAGTCTCACTCAAGGCTGCGATGTCGATGTTGTATCTGGTGAGTTCGGATGCAACTAGTGCCGTTCTCCTTTGGGGTCTGTCTGCGTTATCTCTGTCCAGGAGAGTCCGTATGTTCCAAACACCAATGGTGAGAGGAACGATCCTTGTTTTTTCTTTTCTTTCTCTTTGTTTCGACCGCTGATGTAGGGTCCCCGCCAGCTGCGGTATGCTGGCCAGGGCGATATGGAGCAGGCAATTTTTAGGGCACCTTTTCTAGCCCCTTCCTCATGCCAGGGAGGTGA
>NC_134905.1:10494713-10549713 GCF_041734735.1 Babylonia areolata | reverse complement strand
TGGTAGTGTGGTGAAGAGGAGGGGGGGAGAGAGGGTATGGGAGTGTTAGGGTGGTGAAGAGGGAGGGGGAAGAGAACTCAGAACTCAGAACTCAAAACGTTTTTATTCAAGGATTAAGATTTTAGGCATTGCCTGTTCTTCCAATCTGTCCTTGCTAATCTACATCTTACAAATAGCACACACATAAATGAAAGGAAAATGTTTTCATGCAGAATTGTATACATAATGAAGAACCGCCCCCCCCCCCCCCCCCCCCCCCCCCGCCCCCCCACACCCCCACATCCGTGCACACACATGCATACACACACTGACGCTCGCGTGCGAGCGCACACACATACATACACACACACGCACACACACACACTGACAGCACCCCCTCACTCCCCCCCCCCCACACACACACTAAGACAGATGGATAGGACAGTGATTCACAGAGAGAGAGAGAGAGAGAGAGAGAGAGAGAGAGAGAGAGAGAGAGATGTCATCAATATAGAAGTTCCAGAAACATCCGGGTGTTTAAAAGGTACAGTATTGTTTCTGTCTCTGAAATCTATGTTGGCAAGTGCAGCATACTACTGTGACTACCACCATCACCAATATTACTTGAACACTTGTCACGATTATGATAGAACGAAATGAATAGATTATGCATGCATAAGAAATAGAACGAGAGAAGAAAAAAAAGGAAAAAGAAAAAAAAGAGCAAAACAAAACACGATGAAATGAGAAAGCAAGGAAAGAACAACAACAATAGCAACAATGACTGATACAATAAATAAGACATAACTGACCCCTTTGTTACTGCCTACAGTAATTCAAAGATCAGAGTTATTTACTGTTGGAAGGGGTGAAGATGTTTATGCAGACTTGATTTGAACATAAGAAGAGAACTGCCCGTTTGTATGTGCAAAGGAAGGGAGTTCCACAGTGATGCACCCGAAAATGCAAAACTAGTTTTGAACAAATCAATTCGGGTACGTGGCAAAATGTATTTGTTAGAGCCGTATCGGCATGAGGCTCGTGTGAGCAGGTGTTGGAGATATTGCGGTGCTAAGTTATTGTGTGTTTTGTACATGAGTAATGCTTTGTTGAATTCTAGCTGGTTTTGAAGTGGAAGGATATTTAATCTGGCTTGCTTTTCTAACGTTGACAGTGAGTGATCTGGTAGAATTAATCTGGCTGCTCTCTTGTGGAGAGAATTTAGTTTCTTAAGATGAACATCTGCAGCACAGCTCCAGACAACAGATGCATAGTTGACGTGAGAAAGACAGTGAGCGTGGAAGAACATTTTGCGAGCTTCACTGTTTATGTAAGGTCTGAGCTGATTGAGTAAGAACAGACTGCGTGCCAACCTTTTACAGACAGAATCAATGTGAGCTTGCCATTTCAGTTCTTCATCAATTATGACTCCCAAGATGCAGTGCTCGCGAACTTGATCTATGGAGGTATCATCGACATTCAGGGTGAGAACAAGGGGATTTTCTTGGTGCTTTTGTCTTGACGTGATAATCATACTCTTTGTTTTTTTGGGATGAAGTGTCATACAGTTGGATTTGCACCATTTAGAAACATCATTTAAGCCCGTTTGAAGAGAATTCTGAACTGAGGCAACGTTGGCAGCACTGGAATGAAGGGAAGTGTCATCTGCAAAAAGGGCACACGAGATTCTGGAGTCTGATAAAGACAAAGGAAGATCATTGATAAATATGCAGAATAGAAGTGGCCCTAAAACTGATCCTTGAGGAACTCCACTTTTTATTGCTTCCGTAGAAGAGAATCTACCATTGGTGAACACATGTTGTGTTCTGTCGGTAAGGAATGATTCGAAAAAGGACAGCGTAGTGGGGTCTCTGAGATACAATGACAGTTTTGTGAGTAATATTTCGTGGTCAACGAGATCAAAAGCTTTCTGTAAGTCAAGAAAAACAGCGCCTATGATTTCACTGCGGTTGATGCCAGACAACCATGAATCACACAGATGGACTCACGCTGTTTGACATGAGTGACGATGTCGGAAACCTGACTGCAAAGGATGGAAAAGTTTATGTTTTTCCAGATATTGCATAAGATGTTTATGAACATGTCTTTCGAGTGGTTTCGACAATACTGACAGAAGCGAAATAGGTCTAAAGTTGTTCAGATCAGACGTGTCTTTTGACTTCGGTAATGGAATAACTTTCGCTGACTTAAGAGCAGGGGGAATCATACCCTGTTCGATGCACAATTTGTATATGAATGTAAGGGGGACAACGATGTAAGGGAGAGCGAGTTTTAATAGAGAAGCATTAATACCATCAGGTCCTATTGATTTTTTGTTTCTTAGACTGGAAATGAGAACACCAACTTCATGGACTGCAAGAGGAGGTATCTTGAAGGAATCTTCTCGTTCTATTCTGCTGTTACAGAACATTAAAAGAGAGGATGGCACATTATAATTTTCCGCGGACAGTGTTTCGTTAGATTTTGTTGACTCAGCTATGTTTAGGAAATGATTGTTGAATTCATCAGGCGACCATGTGTAGTGTTTTTGAATTTTAACACGAGACTTGTTAGTAATTTCATTAACTGCTTGCCACAGGGAGGAAGTATCTCTGTTGGTTGTTAACAATTTGTTGAAGTGTGCTTGTTTTGAAGCACGAATGAGATCTGTTACTTTGTTTCTTTGTTTTTTGTAGTCTTTCTTTTTTTCTTTTTCGCGTTGTTTTTGTCTTTTAATAGACTCTGGTAAATGTTCTAAATTTTCTTTCTCTTTTTTCTTTGTTTCGCGTTTAAGGCTATCGCGTTTATCCATTGCTTCTGAGATTTCGGGTGTGAGCCAGCCGGGAAGATGGGGACATTTAACTCTTTTCCTCCGAAATGGCGCATGCTTATCTATTATAGAGAGCAGTGTGTCATAAAAAGTATCTAGAGCTTCGGTTGGGTCAGAGGACTTCAAAACATTATCGAACGGTGCTAAGCTGAGATCGTGGAAAAAAACAATTTTGTCGAAGTTCTTGAAAGATCTATAGTACATAGTTGTATGACCTTTGCTTGGTGATTTGGGGGGTTTATATAGCAAAGTGCAAACGATAACAGAATGGTCACTGATGCTCTTGTCTAACGTTCATATCGGTTATCGAGTGTTCGTTATTAGTGTATATGTGATCCAACAGGGTAGAGGAAGTGGACGTAACTCTAGTAGGATTTTTTATCAATTGGTGTAAGCCAAAAAGTGTGATGGTTGACTGCCAGGCTGGTTGGGGTTTTAATAGGTCATAGTTAAAGTCACCAAGCAGTAAGGTGTTGCGGTTACAAGCGTTAACTTGATCCATCATATGCACAAAGTCATCAAGCCAGGTATATGGCGATGCAGGGTTTCTGTATAGGTATCCAAGAAGAATGGGGGGTGACATACAATATTTCATTTCGATCCAGATGCACTCAACCATTGTGTTCTCTAAATCAGTTCTCCTTTTGACATATTGGGATATACTATTGTGTATATAGATTGCAAGTCCAGTTTCACCATGGCTGACTGCATCCCGACGGATTATGTCATAGTTGGGGATCGACAGCATTTCGTTTGTTATTCGGGAGTCAAGACGCGTTTCACTGAGTCCAAGCACGTGGATGATAGGGGGTCCATTCAAAAGTAAACATATATCGGGTATTTTGTTATACAAATGGTAGACATTTAAGTGAGCAATTCTTGTCCCGTTGGCTTGGCCAAACCGCACGGTATTTCCATGTAAGTCTGACATCTTTTTCAGTGGATGGTTATGATCAGTATTATTATAAAAAAAGATTAAAAAATAAAAAAATAAAAAAATAAAATAAAATAAAACAAGATTTTTTTTAACTCAAAAAGTAGCTGACAGCTCCAATACAGCTACTGGAACAACCAAATAAAATGTCAAAATACAACACGATGTACACACTCAACTCAAACAGGAAAACCCACACCCACAATAATAATGTAAAAGTAGGAAAGGAGTGTCACTGTGATTTAAGAGTTCACAATCGTTCCGCACACTTTGCAGCTTGTTATTGTTCAGTAGCACCGTAGGGAGGTAACTATACGAAATAATCCATGAAAAGAAAACAATAAAATAAGAATATGATAAAAGAATAATAATAATAAGGGGGAAATAGTAACACAAAGGTAAAAGGTCACGATGAGTCAAGTTCAAAGAATATTTTACACAGTTTGTGCAATAGCAGCACTCTGAGGAGGTTCACCAGAGTTCAGGTTATTCTTTAAGGTTCAGGTTGTTCTTTAACAGGGTTGTTCCGACTGCCAGCATCAGGGTTCAGTTCTTTACTTCACTTGTTTCAACACACACACACACACACACACACACACACACACACACACACACACACACTCACACTGTGTCGAAGTTCTTGAAAGAACACACACACACACACACACACACACACACACACACACACACACACACACACACACACATGAATATATATGTTGAAAAGTTTCAAAAGTTATAACCAAATGGGGGGAAGAAAGCAGGTGGCGGCCAGTTGTACCACAGATGTGGTGGTGGTGTGTGGACGGGGAAGGCAGGGTGGTGCACAGGGGGAGGAAGGTGTGGTGGTGCCATGGGTCTGTACAGAGCACCGTATGACCACGGGGAGGGGAGTGGTAGGGTGGTGAAGAAAGAGGGGTGGGGGGGAGAGGGGAGTGGTAGGGTGGTAAAGGGCGGGGGGGGGGGAGGGGAGTGGTAGGGTGGTGAAGAGGGGGGGGAGAGGGGAGTGGTAGGGTGGTGAAGAGGGAGGGGGGAGAGAGGGGAGGGGAGTGGTAGGATGGTGATGGGGGAGGGGGAAGAGAGGGGAGTGGTAGAGTGGTGATGGGGGGCGGGGCAGGGGAGTGGTAGGGTGGTGAAGAAGGGGGGGGGGGGAGAGTGGAGTGGTAGGGTGGTGAAGAGGGGGGGGGAGAGGTGAGGGGAGTGGTAGGGTGGTGAAGAGGGAGGGGAGTGGTAGGGTGGTGAAGAGGGGGGGGGGAGAGGTGAGGGGAGTGGTAGGGTGGTGAAGAGGGAGGGGAGTGGTAGGGTGGTGAAGTGGGGGGGGGGAGTGGTAGGGTGGTGAAGTGGGGGGGGGGAGGGAGAAGGGAGTGGTAGGGTGGTGAAGTGGGGGGGGAGGGAGAAGGGAGTGGTAGGGTGGTGAAGTGGGGGGGGGAGTGGTAGGGTGGTGAAGTGGGGGGGGGGGAGTGGTAGGGTGGTGAAGTGGGGGGGGGAGGGAGAAGGGAGTGGTAGGGTGGTGAAGTGGGGGGGGAGTGGTAGGGTGGTGAAGAGGGGGGGGGGAGTGGTAGGGTGGTGGAGGGAGGGGGAAGAGAGGTGGGGTGAGTGGGAGGTAAAGAGGATGTGGGGGGGAGGTGGAAGTGGGGGGGGGAGAGGGTGGGAGTGGGTGATGAAAGGATGTGGGAGGAGGGGGAAGAGAGGGGGGGCATAGAGAGGGTGGGAGTGGGTGATGAAGAAAATGTGAGGGGAAGGGGAAGGGGGGGGGGGACAGAGAGGGGGGGAGTGGGTGATGAAGAAAATGTGAGGGGAAGGGGAAGAGGGGGAGGGGAGTGAGATGGTTGTGAAGAAGGAAGCACTTGTTCCATCTTTGTGCCTTTCATACATGCCTACATGTACAATTTAAAACTGAAATAGAAAACAGATTGGAAGGTTTAACTGAATGCCCATAAGAGCAACAGCCAAATAGTTAAAGCATTGGACTTAAAATCTGAGCATCTTGGGTTGGAATCCTGGTCATGGTGCTGTATGTGCAGAGCTGCCAGTGCCTGGACAATCTTTATGCGCATACGCATGCAGAAGATCAAATACACACATTAGAAGTCCTGTAACCCATGTCCATTTGGTGAGTTTGGAAACTACAATATCCCAGTAAACACATCCTTGAAAACGGAGTATGGCTACCATCATAGCAGGGCTAAAAATGGTCATTCCACTTAAAACTCACTTGTACAGTGCGAAGTGAACAAAGTTGAGGAACACAGAAGAACAAGAAATATTGAACGCCAATC
Organism: Babylonia areolata; assembly: GCF_041734735.1. Taxonomy (NCBI): domain Eukaryota; kingdom Metazoa; phylum Mollusca; class Gastropoda; order Neogastropoda; family Buccinidae; genus Babylonia; species Babylonia areolata. The sequence goes on along the minus strand of NC_134905.1, from coordinate 10,543,691 downwards.
TGCTATGTGTGTGAGCTGTCATGGACATTGTGCACATTTACAAATTTTACAACCATGCTTCTGTCTTTCACTCTTTGCTTTCCTTGAGGTTATAATAAACTAATTCTGATTCACCTAAAAACACAAAGTGCCTTGTTCTGTCTTCTGGTCTGTAATTTTTTTTCCATATAAACATATGTATATGTGCACAAGCCAGCCCCTGAGATTGTTTGATATGTACATAATAATGTAGATAGGCCCATCATAACCACATTCTATATGGATTAAAAAAAAAATTTTTTAAAATGCACATGACATTTTTATTGCTTACTAAACACCAATGAAGTTTGTAATTAAATGAACAAACAGACAGACAAACAAACAAGCAGAAACAAACAAGTCATGGTTAAACTGAACACTGAAAATCCATTGAGTAAGTTGCCCATAATAAACATGTATGTTCTCAAATTACATTTTAGCAGGGGGAATAAATGGTACTGCTGATTGAGGATACTGTAATTATTCTTTCTGTGTGTGAGTGTGTGTTTGTGTGTGTGTTGATGAACCAAATTTTTGACAGAAAATGTTTGAAGAACTTCTTCACTGCTCCTTATCATTTGTCCTCCTTTCTCTCCAACCTCCTTTTCATTTGCCCTTCTTTCTCTCCAGCCTCCTTATTCTTTGTCCTCCTTTCTCTCCAACATTATCATTTGTCCTTCTTTCTCTCCAGCCTCATTATCATTTGTCCTCCTTCCTCTCCAGCCTCATTATCATTTGTCCTTCTTTCTCTCCAGCCTCATTATCATTTGTCCTTCTTTCTCTCCAGCCTCCTTATCATTTGTCCTTCTTTCTCTCCAGCCTCCTTATTCTTTGTCCTCCTTTCTCTCCAACCTCATTATCATTTGTCCTTCTTTCTCTCCAGCCTCCTTATCATTTGTCCTTCTTTCTCTCCAGCCTCCTTATTCTTTGTCCTCCTTTCTCTCCAACCACATTATCATTTGTCCTTCTTTCTCTCCAGCCTCCTTATCATTTGTCATCCTTCTTTCTCTCCAGCCTCCTTATCATTTGTCATCCTTCTTTCTCTCCAGCCTCCTTATTATTTGTCCTTCTTTCTCTCCAGCCTCCTTATCATTTGTCCTTCTTTCTCTCCAGCCTCCTTATTATTTGTCCTCCTTTCTCTCCAACCTCATTATCATTTGTCCTTCTTTCTCTCCAGCCTCCTTATTATTTGTCCTCCTTTCTCTCCAACCTCATTATCATTTGTCCTTCTTTCTCTCCAGCCTCCTTATCATTTGTCCTTCTTTCTCTCCAGCCTCCTTATTATTTGTCCTTCTTTCTCTCCAGCCTCCTTATAATTTGTCCTCCTTTCTCTCCAACCTCATTATCATTTGTCCTTCTTTCTCTCCAGCCTCCTTATCATTTGTCCTTCTTTCTCTCCAGCCTCCTTATTATTTGTCCTCCTTTCTCTCCAACCTCATTATCATTTGTCCTTCTTTCTCTCCAGCCTCCTTATCATCTGTCCTTCTTTCTCTCCAGCCTCCTTATCATTTGTCCTTCGTTCTCTCCAGCCTCCTTATTCTTTGTCCTCCTTTCTCTCCAACCTCATCATTTGTCCTTCTTTCTCTCCAACCTCCTTATCATTTGACCTTTCTCTCCAGCCTCCTTATCATTTGTCCGTTCTCTCCAGCCTCCTTATCATTTGTCATCCTTTCTCTCCAGCCTCCTTATTCTTTGTCCTCCTTTCTCCAGCCTCCTTATCATTTGTCCTTTCTCTCCAGCCTCCTTATAATTTGTCATCCTTTCTCTCCAGCCTCCTTATTCTTTGTCCTTTCTCTCCAGCCTCCTTATTCTTTGTCCTCCTTTCTCCAGCCTCCTTATAATTTGTCATCCTTTCTCTCCAGCCTCCGTATTCTTTGTCCTTTCTCTCCAGCCTCCTTATTCTTTGTCCTCCTTTCTCCAGCCTCCTTATTATTTGTCCTCCTTTCTCTCCAACCTCATTATCATTTGTCCTTCTTTCTCTCCAGCCTCCTTATCATTTGTCCTCCTTTCTCTCCAGCCTCATTATCATTTGTCCTTCTTTCTCTCCAGCCTAATTATCATTTGTCCTTCTTTCTCTCTATCCTCCTTATAATTTGTCCTCCTTTCTCTCCAACCTCCTTTTCATTTGCCCTTCTTTCTCTCCAGCCTCCTTATTCTTTGTCCTCCTTTCTCTCCAACATTATCATTTGTCCTTCTTTCTCTCCAGCCTCATTATCATTTGTCCTCCTTTCTCTCCAGCCTCATTATCATTTGTTCTTCTTTCTCTCCAGCCTCATTATCATTTGTCCTTCTTTCTCTCCAGCCTCCTTATCATTTGTCCTTCTTTCTCTCCAGCCTCCTTATTCTTTGTCCTCCTTTCTCTCCAACCTCATTATCATTTGTCCTTCTTTCTCTCCAGCCTCCTTATCATTTGTCCTTCTTTCTCTCCAGCCTCCTTATCATTTGTCCTTCTTTCTCTCCAGCCTCATTATCATTTGTCCTTCTTTCTCTCCAGCCTCATTATCATTTGTCCTTCTTTCTCTCCAGCCTCCTTATTCTTTGTCCTCCTTTCTCTCCAACCTCATTATCATTTGTCCTTCTTTCTCTCCAGCCTCCTTATCATTTGTCCTTCTTTCTCTCCAGCCTCCTTATTATTTGTCCTCCTTTCTCTCCAACCTCATTATCATTTGTCCTTCTTTCTCTCCAGCCTCCTTATCATTTGTCCTTCTTTCTCTCCAGCCTCCTTATTATTTGTCCTTCTTTCTCTCCAGCCTCCTTATTATTTGTCCTCCTTTCTCTCCAACCTCATTATCATTTGTCCTTCTTTCTCTCCAGCCTCCTTATCATTTGTCCTCCTTTCTCTCCAGCCTCCTTATTATTTGTCCTCCTTTCTCTCCAACCTCATTATCATTTGTCCTTCTTTCTCTCCAGCCTCCTTATCATTTGTCCTTCTTTCTCTCCAGCCTCCTTATTATTTGTCCTCCTTTCTCTCCAGCCTCCTTATCATTTGTCCTTCTTTCTCTCCAGCCTCCTTATCATTTGTCCTTCTTTCTCTCCAGCCTCCTTATTATTTGTCCTCCTTTCTCTCCAACCTCATTATCATTTGTCCTTCTTTCTCTCCAGCCTCCTTATCATTTGTCCTTCTTTCTCTCCAGCCTCCTTATTCTTTGTCCTCCTTTCTCTCCAACCTCATCATTTGTCCTTCTTTCTCTCCAACCTCCTTATCATTTGACCTTTCCCTCCAGCCTCCTTATGATTTGTCATCCTTTCTCTCCAGCCTCCTTATTCTTTGTCCTCCTTTCTCGAGCCTCCTTATCATTTGTCCGTTCTCTCCAGCCTCCTTATCATTTGTCATCCTTTCTCTCCAGCCTCCTTATTCTTTGTCCTTTCTCTCCAGCCTCCTTATAATTTGTCATCCTTTCTCTCCAGCCTCCTTATTCTTTGTCCTTTCTCTCCAGCCTCCTTATTCTTTGTCCTCCTTTCTCCAGCCTCCTAATCATTTGTCCTTTCCCTCCAGCCTCCTTATCATTTGTCCTTTCTCTCCAGCCTCCTTATCATTTGTCCTCCTGCTTTCTCTCCAGCCTTCTTATCATTTGTCCTCTTTTCTCTCCAGCCTCCTTATTCTTTGCTATCCTTTCTCTCCAGCCTCCTTATCATTTGTCTCCAGCCTCCTTATCATTTGCCCTCCTTTCTCTCCAGCCTCCTTATCATTTGCCCTTCTTTCTCTCCAGCCTCCTTATAATTTGTCATCCTTTCTCTCCAGCCTCCTTATTCTTTGTCATCCTTTCTCTCCAGCCTCCTTATCATTTGTCCTCCTCATTTCTCTCCAACCTCCTTATTCTTTATCATCCTTCTTTCTCTCCAGCCTCCTTATAATTTGTCATCCTTCTTTCTCTCCAGCCTCCTTATAATTTGTCATCCTTCTTTCTCTCCAGCCTCCTTATTCTTTGTCATCCTTCTTTCTCTCCAGCCTCCTTATCATTTGTCATCCTTTCTCTCCAGCCTCCTTATTCTTTGTCACCCTTCTTTCTCTCCAGCCTCCTTTTAATTTGTCATCCTTCTTTCTCTCCAGCCTCCTTATTCTTTGTCATCCTTTCTCTCCAGCCTCCTTATCATTTGTCATCCTTTCTCTCCAGCCTCCTTATTCTTTGTCATCCTTCTTTCTCTCCAGCCTCATTCTTTGTCATCCTTCTTTCTCTCCAGCCTCCTTATTCTTTGTCATCCTTTCTCTCCAGCCTCCTTATCATTTGTCATCCTTTCTCTCCAGCCTCCTTATCATTTGTCATCCTTTCTCTCCAGCCTCCTTATTCTTTGTCATCCTTCTTTCTCTCCAGCCTCATTTTAATTTGTCATCCTTCTTTCTCTCCAGCCTCCTTATTCTTTGTCATCCTTTCTCTCCAGCCTCCTTATCATTTGTCATCCTTTCTCTCCAGCCTCCTTATTCTTTGTCATCCTTCTTTCTCTCCAGCCTCCATATTCTTTGTCATCCTTCTTTCTCTCCAGCCTCCTTATTCTTTGTCATCCAGCCTCCTTATCATTTGCCATCCTTTCTCTCCAGCCTCCTTATAATTTGTCATCCTTCTTTCTCTCCAGCCTTCTTATTCTTTGTCATCCTTCTTTCTCTCCAGCCTCCTTATTCTTTGTCATCCTTCTTTCTCTCCAGCCTCCTTATTCTTTGTCATCCTTTCTCTCCAGCCTCCTTATCATTTGTCATCCTTTCTCTCCAGCCTCCTTATCATTTGTCATCCTTTCTCTCCAGCCTCCTTATCATTTGTCACCCTTCTTTCTCTCCAGCCTCCTTATTCTTTGTCATCCTTCTTTCTCTCCAGCCTCCTTATCATTTGTCATCCTTTCTCTCCAGCCTCCTTATCATTTGCCATCCTTTCTCTCCAGCCTCCTTATAATTTGTCATCCTTCTTTCTCTCCAGCCTTCTTATTCTTTGTCATCCTTTCTCTCCAGCCTCCTTATTCTTTGTCATCCTTCTTTCTCTCCAGCCTCCTTATCATTTGTCATCCTTCTTTCTATCCAGCCTCCTTATTCTTTGTCATCCTTTCTCTCCCAACTCTTCCTTTTTTCCTCAACTTTCTTATTCTTTCTCTTCCTCCTTTATTTCCCCAATCCACTTATTTTTCTGCCCATTTTACACTCCAAACTGCTTCTTTTTCTTTTTCTTTCCTCTTTTTCCATCCTCTTTATTTTTACCCACCCCTCTTTCTCTCTTCCCTTTCTTTACTCTTTCCCCTCTTTTCTCTACCTCTATACCCTGTCAACTTCTCCTCCCCCTGCTTTCTACCCCCTCTTCCTCCTTATACCTTTTCCTTCTTTTACTCCCTCCTCTGTCTTTCCTTTCTACATCCTCCTCCTCCTTTTCAGTGTTTTTCCTCTTCCTGCATCTTCATCATTCTCTGTTCCCCTCCTTTTTCCTCTTCCTTTTTCTTCCTTTATTATCATTCTTTCTTCTTTATCCTCTTGTGTTCTTTTCTTCACCTTCTGTTTTTCCCACCTTCTCCAGCAGCTCCACACGCCAATCCTTTGTTCCATGCACTGTTTCCTGTTGAAAGGATTGCCAGTCACCAGTCCATCCCTGCTGTGAGACTGTTTCCTGTTGACAGGATTGCTGGTCCATCCCTGCTGTGAGACTGTTTCCTGTTGACAGGATTGCTGGTCCATCCCTGCTGTGAGACTGTTTCCTGTTGACAGGATTGCTGGTCCATCCCTGCTGTGAGACTGTTTCCTGTTGACAGGATTGCTGGTCCATCCCTGCTATCAGACTGTTTCCTGTTGACAGGATTGCTGGTCCATCCCTGCTGTCAGACTGTTTCCTGTTGACAGGATTGCTGGTCCATCCCTGCTGTCAGACTGTTTCTTGTTGACAGGTTCATCCCAGCTGTCAGGGCGTAGGATGGCTCTGACAGAAGGGAACGGAGGGGGATGTGTTTTTCTTAACATATACAAAGCCTGCTTGCATTTTTTGTGTGTAGAAGGAAGAGAGAGAGAAGCAGACGTAGAGTAGACACAGATAATTCATTCATTAAGGCCATTGCCACATATCAGTGAGAGGTGATAACATAATATGCAGATACCATCATAACTGGCAGCAAGTATTCAACTGTTTTCACAGTTATTTTCACAATTAAACAACATAAATTAGGAGAACCTTCTGGTGGTACATAGGTAGATATGTAAAGAACATATTTCAAACATCCAAACAACTGCTTATCAATAATAAATGAGAACCTTCTGGTGGTACTAAGGCCCGTTGCCCACGGGGCGTCAGCGACAGCCGCGCATCATTTTTTGATGCCTCGCTACATTGTCGCGCCGACGCCTGAAACTTGTAGCGAGGTGAGTCGCTCGCACATGCGCGACAAATCTCCCCAGGCATCACGCATCACGCTCCATATTTGGAAAGTCACGTGCTGTCAGTGTCGCCCTGACGATAATTTAGTGTTGATACTGAAGAGGAAATTATGGTTGACTGTTGCCATGAAAATAACCCCCACTTTTTCCGAGGAAGAAAACAAAAAACTTCGTTTTTTTGTTGTTGTTTTTGATTATGGTTTTTTGTTCTGTTTTGTTTTTTTACATTTGAAATTGGGCAACATTTAGATATAACATGCTTTTGTTGTTTTATACTGTTTGTTTCTTTATTTTCTTTGGACGTTTTTTCAAACCATCACCACGTTTCCTTGAATTTATTCATCACACACCCTATCCAGTATATCTGTTTGATATTCATTGCAAAATCAATCATTTGATCAATCATTCAGTTACTCACCAGTCACTGTATTAATTGTTACATCAATCAAATGATCTCTCATCTGTTAACTGTCTCAAACAATGTAATGAAATAAAATCTGTGTTGTTTTGCATGCCATTTTGCTTGTCTATTTGTTCATGCAATTAGATAAACTGGATAAATTTATCATAATTCATACTTACATATTCATTTATATGTATTCGCTGATTTCATTTTATTCACTTCATGTATAAGTCATCAACATTTTATTTATAAACATGAAACTGCATTTATTCATTATTTCATTTTATTCGTTTACTACTAAATTGTTGACCTGTTTTAATTTTATCACTATTTTGCTTGTTTGCCATCCAGTTTTCACTGACCCTTTCCTTCAGTGAATATATTCTGCATTGTATTTGTTTATCTAATATTGTAGTATTCATTATACAGGTCTATCTGTCCAACTGTCTGTCTGTCCTTAATAATTTGTTTAATGATTCATGCGTTTACTTCTTAATTTACTTGTACTTAATCATTCATTCCAAATATTTGACATGACAAGATGAACTATAACAATTTATACTCTTGACTGATTGCTCATTTATTTCATCTTTCTTTTTTAAACTCGTTTATTTATTTTAAGATTCTTTTCCTATCACACTAGAAATAACAAAAACATTACATGGTATGCAAAAGACACTTGGCTACAGTATTTTTCTGTCTTGGTGACCAGACACAGCCATAGTGTGCAGAATCACAAATAAACAAATCTAGTTTTAAACACGCACGCACACACACACACACACACACACACACACACATATACCAGTATATATATAGAGAGAGAGACAGACAGACAGACAGACAGAGACAGAGAGACACAGAGAGAGTTGGTGGACTGATCTTTTGACTGGAGAGTGTGAGAGAGAATATGTGTGAGTATATATATATATATATATATATATATATATATATATATATATATATATATATATGTGTGTGTGTGTGTGTGTGTGTGTGTGTGTGTGTGTGTGCGTGTCCTCTATGTGTTGATGTTTACAATCAGATACAAAAAGTGTATATATACTATATATAAGAAAATGTAATAATTTATTTAAGAAGAATTTTACATTGGAACCAAACCTGGTTGTTGCATCTTTCATTTACATTAGTGTTTATGTGTGAGAATCCTGTACATGCAATTGTGACAGTTCTTTTCTTCTCCATATCAGTTGCACAGCTTCATAAAAAAAAACTGTGCCTGTTATAACTGCAGATACAATCAGAATCCAACATTTTACAGTTCCAAACAAAATGGTTTGAAAAGAAAAATAAGAAATTACAATTGCAATCAGACCATGAAGAATAAATCAATTATGTAAGCATGTATTTGTGTTGAACCAATAGTTCTCCAATAGGAAGTAACACAAGTTACAATTGAAAACATCAAAACACACTGATATTATACAATGGTGTGTAAGTTAGCAAACCGTGTTATTAAAACACTGATATACATAATTACAAGTCATTTGGCAAACTCTGTCAGAACAAACTGCTGGGAAATGTTTATTTCAGCTGAAGCTGGAATAAGACAGATAAGTATGATAGGTACGGAAGTTAAAATGCTATCTGAAATCAGTTGCTTTCCAAACACCAATCATACTGTTAAGATTTGTGATTTGGATGAGAAAATAGTCACACTTAGCTGCAGTCTGCATTAATCCCATGATATTTGTATACAGTGAGCATGCGGATGAAGGAGAACATGAAGGAATGACTCTGTGTGTGTGTGTGTGTGTGTGTGTGTGTGTGTGCAGTAATGTTTGTGTGAGTGGGTAGTGTGGTTTGTGTGTGTGTGTGTGTGTTCAGTAGTATTTTTGTGTGGTGTGGTGTGTGTGTGTGTGTGTGTGTGTGCTTGCACATAATGTGTGGGTGAAAATAAAGTAGAAGTGTGTATTGCTCTAAAAGATATTTGGAATCCAGTCATCCTTACAATTTCAGGTTGTTGCATCTTTCATTTACATTAGTGTTGATGTGTGAGAATCCTGTACATGCAATTGTGACAGTTCTTTTCTTCTCCACATCAGTGGCACAGCTTCATACCAATAAACTGTGCCTGATATAACTGCAGATGCAATCAGATTCCAACATTTTTCAGTTCCGAACTATGATTTGAAAAGGAAGAAAAGAAATTAGAACTGCATTCAGACCATGAAGGAGAAATCAATTATGTAAGCATATATTTGTGTTGAACTAACAGTTCTCCAATATGAAGTAACACAAGTTACAACTAAACTGAAAACATCAAAACACACTGATACTAATCAACGGTGTGTAAGTTATCAAACAGTGTTATAAAAAAAAACACCCACTGATACACATAATGACAAGTCATTTGGCAAACACTGTAAGAACAAACTGCTAGGAAATGTTTATTTCAGGTGACGGTTGGGGGCTGAAGATGAAATCAGGCAGGTAAGTTTTTGATTGCACTCAGACCTATGATGGATGATAAGCAATGTCAAAAGACAATCAAATTAGAACTATGACAGGAAGTGAAGTTAAAATGCTATCTGAAATCAGTTGCTTACCAAACACTAATCATACTGTTAATATTTGTTATTTGTATGAGAAAATAGTCACACTTAGCTACAGTCAGCATAAAGCCCATAATATTTGTATTCTGTCCGCTTACAAACATTGTATTTAGGTTGCTGCCAACATTTGTAAATAGTATTGAGAAAATAGCTCCACATAATAAATAATGCTGCATTCAGTATTTGTTTCACTTGGGGGAATATAAATTGAAAATCACACTAACCTGCAGTCAGTTTACCACATGTATATATCTCACACTTTGTTTTACTCATCTTAACATACGCTGTATGCCTGCTTACAAACAACTGATTGCTGTAGGGGATATATTGTAACATTGTGATATCTGGTCAGCCATGCACATTAACTAATATAGATATAAAAAGCTATTTTAGAATAATATCAAAATAAATCATAATTATGATTGATAAGAAAGTTAACATGCTGTCTAAAATTGATAAGAAAGTTAACATGCTGTCTAAAATCAGTAGTTCACCAATATTTGATCATAATTTCATGTTTATATTTGTGATTTCATTGGGAAATAGTCACACTTTGCTGCTGTCAGCATGATGTTTGTATTCTGACTGTTTACAAACATTCATTTTAAGTTGAAACCAACATTTGTAATCAATATTGGTAAAATAACACTCCAGTAAAAGAAAGAGAGAAAAAAAAAGAAGTTATGGTTGCAATCAATATTTGTTTCAGTTGATTTGTTGGTGATCCCAGCACATTACTTCAGGATCAGTGAACTGTCAAAATTGCAGAACTCAAATATTTGATTTTACATATCCATGTATTATTGTCTATTGTTATTTATGTGCTCTCAGTGTCTACACAGTGAGCATGTGGATGAAGGAGTAAATGAAGAAATGACTGTGTGTGTGTGTGTGTGTGTGTGTGTGTGTGTGTGTGTGTGTGTGTTCAGTAGTATTTGTTTAAGTGCTCAGTAGTGTGTGTGTGTGTGTGTGTGTGTGTGTGTGTGTGTGTGTTCAGTAGTGTTTGTGTGAGTGTTCAGTGGTGTGTGTGTGTGTGTGTGTGTGTGTGTGTGTGTGTGTGTGTGTGTGTATGTGTGTGTGTGTGTGTTCAGTACTGTTTGAGAGTTCAGTCATGTTTTTGTGTGTGGTGTGGTACAGTGTGTGTGTGTGTGTGTGTGTGTGTGTGTGTGTGTGTGTGTGTGTGTGTGTTGAGTACTGTTTGTGTGAGTGTGTGATGTGGTGTGTATATGTGTGTGTTTAGTAGTGTTTGTGTGTGGTGTGGTGTGGTGTGGTGTGGTGTGTGTGTGTGTGTGTTCAGTAGGGTTTGTGTGAATGTTCAGTTGTATTTTTGTGTGGTGGTGGTGGTGGTGGTGGTGGTGGTGGTGTGTGTGTGTGTGTGTGTGTGTGTGTGTGTTTACTTGCACATGATGTGTGTGTGGAAATAAAGAAGTGTGTACAGCTCTATAAGATATTTGGAAATCCAGTTATCCTTACAATTTCAGTCAGATACTTTCATTCTCAGGCAGGAATTGCAAACGTTACCATGTGAGTTGCTGTTCAAAGTAGAAAGTCAACATTTTTAGGGCACTCACAGAAATCACTCTTAAACAGACATGCACTCAGATGTAATGACAATCTTTTCATCCAAACAGTCTGAACGTTTACTTCAAAAACACTTTGTTTTCATGATTAATTGAGCAACATCAAACGAATGAATCGAGTCCGAACGATGTCAGCCATGTTGTGTCACGTGAAACGAGCGGATCTCGTGATTGGTTGCTCCACGCACGTCTGCCGCTTTTGTCGCGGGGAAATAGGACGAGTTCTATCGAGGATTTTGACGCGAGGCAACGGCGATCTTGATGCGTGGCGGCGCGACTCCTGCTGCCTGAATACCTCGCACACGGGGCGCCGCACGTTTTTGCTGCTTGTCGCGTGAAACTTGCTGCTTCGACACTCTGTGTGCGATGGGCATTTGGTACAAGATATATAAAGAACATCTTTCAAACATCCAAACAACTGCTTATCAATAATAAATGCACATATATTTTCATATTTTATGTGTAATTTGCATATGAAGGGACATGTATACCTACTTATTTTCCCTCAATGAACAGATGGTCATAGACCATGCGGACACACTTTCCCTAACTCCGAGCCTTCTTTAAGTGTACATTTATTTTTCGTCTTATCTCCCAAACCCCTTGGAAAAAATCTTCACCAACAAACACATTGGTATGCCTCAACTTCTGTTTAGCTTTCAGAATCTGTACTTTCTGCTTATAAAATGAGCAGCATGCAATTATTGAGGAGTCTGCCTTTGGATTCAGTGGGTGCACCCATTCAAACTCAATGCTGTCAGACAGCATGAGTGTGTCAGTGATCAAATCCTGGATCAAGCCTTCACGTTGTTCACTTGTTTCTCCTTCATTTTTCTCTATACCCTAAAAATCAAGTTGTTTCTTCTGGACCTGCTTTCTAAAGCATCACATCCGTTTTCTAGAATGTTTATCTTAGTTGTTAGATCACTGTTCTTTTGCTCAAGAATGTTATTTTTCTGACGCAAATCCCTCACCTCAAGGACACCCTTGAGTCCACACACAAGTTCTTGCAAAGTTCCATGTGACTCACACACAAGTTTTTGCAGGGCTCCATGTGATCCACACACAAGTTCTTGCAAAGCTCCATGTAACTTACAAGTTTTTGCAGGGCTCCATGTGATCCACACACAAGTTCTTGCAAAGCTCCATGTGACTTACACACAAGTTCTTGCAAAGGCTCCATGTGACTTTCACACAAGTTCTTGCAAAGGCTCCATGTGATTCACACACAAGTTCTTGCAAAGGCTCCATGTGACTCACACAAGTTCTTGCAAGGCTCCATGTGACTCACACACAAGTCCTTGCAAAGCTTGCAAGGCTGCATGTGACTCACACACAAGTTCTTGCAAAGTTGCATGGCTCCATGTGACTCATACACAAGTTCTTGGAAAGCTTGCAAGGCACCATGTGACTCACAAGTTCTTACATGGCTCCATGTGACTCATACACAAGTTCTTGCAGGGCTCCGTGTGACTCACAATCAAGTTCTTGTAGGGCTCCGTGTGACACACACAAGTTCTTGCAGGGCTCCATGTGACTCACACACAAGTTCTTGCAAAGGCCCCATGTGACTCGCACACAAGTTCTTGCATGGCTGCATGCTCCTGACTTAGCTGATTCATTTCGTCTCTCACGTCGTCCAGATTACTGTTCATAGAAGTGTTCATTTCTTTTACATCCTGGATACATGACATGACCATGACGTCAGCAAGGGACGGTTCCTTGGAGGAGCAAGACGGGTGGGAGGAGGAGAGCCGGGTCTACCGCATGCTGGAGGATCCTGAGGCGCCCTGGTCATGGTTGGGGCCAGGGTTTGCTTCAATGTCTCCACACAGCAGTAACGTGTCACCAACCCCTCGAAGCTGGTACAAATTGTCCCCCCAAAAACATAAACATAAGGAGCAAACCAAGTAGAACGTGACACCGGTCGAATGGGAACGAACTGTTAACATGGCCACCCAACTTTTCCCCTTTAACACTGCCCTCTTCATCATGAAATAAACATAAACTGGAAGAAGGACGCCGACCGGAACTGCAGTAAGGACCACAGCATAGGGTCACACAATGCAGGTAGCAAGGTTTTAGTACTGTACACCCCCTACAGTCACACACGGAGACTGAGAAAGAGAGAGAGAGAGAACACACACACACACACACACACACACACACACACACACACACACACACACAAAAGAAGAAGAAGAAGAAATGGAGGCAGAAAAGACATCTCACAACAACACTCCTCACCTCCAATCGCCCCCACAAAAAAGCCTACCTCAGATTCCAGACAGCAAGAACAGAACGTCGGACGAGCTGAAGGAGAAAAACAATGACCACTCTCTTCTTCCTATCTCCCCTTCTTCTTAAAGATCCACGTGCCACTAACATACACACTGTGACACACACTCAAATATCCTCTGAAAAAGAAACAAAGCAACAAGAACAACAACACACAAACAAAAACACCAAACTACAACAAACAAAAGAAGAATAAGAAAACAAATCGAGCGTTTATAGATATCGTCTGTCCACTTTTTTCACTTTATCGCTGTTCAGATCACACTCCACTCAGGAACGTTTCCAAGGCAAAGACACTATACTACCACAGTGAGTATTCTCGGCCAAGTCCTAGCCACGCTGTGGGATCCAGACCAACGTGTAGCAACCAAGCAGAGGAGCATCATGTGTGTTGTGTGATGAACACTGCCACGTCTTCTTGCCACCGTGTGTAGGATTTGGTAAGCCTTTCTGTGTGTCTGAGAGAAGGATGGAAAAAAAGACCGCTCCACCCCCCCCCCCCCCCCCCCCCCATCCCTCTGTTGGATGTTAGGCGCTCTCGGGGAAAAGAACAGGAAAAGGAGTGAACTTGGGCATTGCAGTAAAACAAGGCGTGAACTTGGCTTTGCAATAAAACAGTTGGTTGATTCTGATGGATTCATGAACTTTACCTATACTTAAATCTGCACAGTGCTTTGATTTGTTTGTTCGAGTAGTACGACCAGTAGCAACAGTAACACCATCAACAACAGCAATAATAATAATAGTATTTATATATGGCGCAAACTCCCCATGTAATGGGCTCCAACGCCTCACACGAAACAGAACATATACAACAGTGCATAATAACATAACTTTACACATGAAAAAAAAACAACAGCATGTAGGTATATATGTGTATCTACATACACAGTATTACAAATTGCAGACATTAACAAGCATCACACATACACCCCCCCCCCGCCCATGCCCCCCACGCGCACATACTACATACCCACCCACCCCCACCCCCCCGCCGCCGCCGCCCCCCCACCCCCACACACACAAACAGCGCGCACATACACGCTCGTGCACACACAGAGTAACCATCCGCCCACAGGCACACACACACACACACACGTTATATGATGATTTCAGTAGAGGGTACAGTGGGATGGGTAGGAAGAGGAAGACTGCAGACAAAAGGAAGACTGCAGACAAACAGCTATGTTGCATCACACCCAAGGCCCCTTTGAACAGGTGGGTTTTCAATTTTGTTTTGAAACAGGACAGCGTTTGTAAGTGTCGGAGATCCAGAGGAAGAGAATTCAAGACAGAATTAAGGTGCTTGCCGCACTCGGTTTTTGACAAAAATTTGAAAGTTAATATCAGCATTGCAGACAGTGTAGTCGGAAATGTGACCAAGTGCAGACTTAGCATCTACAAATATGGCTTTTGTGTAGTGGCAGCTGCAGTAGCATTTAACAGTATAACAACAACGTCAGCGGAAGTGGAGAGAAATAAACGGATGTATTTGTTTTAAAGGTACGAATCATTAATGATTCTGCTTTTGCAAATTGTAGCAGCGTGTAATAAATGCAAGTAGATGGCTATACAAAATTTTCGGCAGAAGTGTTGGGAGTTCACGACATACGGCAGCAGCAGCAGCAACAACATTAACAGGTCCACCATCGCCACCACTACCAGCCGGCACCACCACCACCCACACTCTCTTTCTCTCACGCGCACCTACACAGATTCCAAGGCACATGGTGCCTGACACACGCCGCGCAACACAGAACAGAAACTACATCACAACCACCAAGAACAAAAACAAAAACCACACCAGATCATTTTCTTCTTCTTCGCGCCCCATTGAGCTGGGTTGCATTAGCGATCTTAGCAGTTCTAAGTTTGCTGAAAGACGATTAAAAGCAGTCTTGGCCCAAAGCAAACGCAGGCCGGCCTAGATTGCTGATATCGCCTTTTGCGCCGTAGGCCGGATTGCATGAGGCGATCTTTGCATCGCTAAGTTTGCTTAGAGTTAAGAATGCTCCCAAGAATATGTAATTTACGGTGGAGATGGGAACGTTCTTAAGGATAAGCAAATTTACTCCTGCTAAGTTCGCTCATGCAACCCACCCCTGGGCTACAGCTCTTACCTTCACTCGTTTCTAAGAGTGGTCTTTAAATATGTGCATGACTGTTTACCCTGCCCCCCCCCCCTCCCCCCCCCCCGCCCCCCCACACACACACCTCCCCCTCCTTATACTCCGCTGACACGCTCTCATTTTCGGGACGGGGAACAACCAGATATGAACACGACCTGAAGAGAAAAGGAATTTTACCATGAGGTCGGAAAACAACTTTTCCTGCCCAGGCAGCGCTGGTGTGGGCCACACTGAGGTGAGCGATCCACACAGAGACGTACACAGGTGCATACGTGTGTGTGAGAGCGATGGAGAGAGGCATGTATTCATACAGACAGGGCGGAAGACAGGGAGTGGAGTGCCAGGTCTCTCTCTCTCTTTCTCTCACGCGCACCTAGCACCTACACAGATTCCAAGGCACATGGTGTCTGACACACGCCGCGCAACACAGAACAGAAACTAATCACCTGGCACAGACACTGTACGAATATCATAATTATATACGGTGGCGTTGTTGTTCGACACAGAAGCAGCAAGAAGCCCTGCAAGCTGCCACTGTTCTGTGAAATCCCCGTTTTCCGTAGCTCCTCGTCTCCCCCCGCCCTCCTGCTTTCCAGTACCTCATTCAATCCTCCCTCCCTCTCTGTCCTCTCCCCACACCCCATCACCCTCTTGTTTTCCCAGCAGACCATTGACCTGCACACTTACAACAAAAGAGAAAGTGTTCTCGATCAAAAGAATGGGTGTCCATGACAATAACAAGCTTGAAAAACACTCAGTGTGTGTGTGTGTGTGTGTGTGTGTGTGTGTGTGCTCGCGTGCGTGTATAATAGTCAGTAGTATGGGCTAATTTCAGTTTTTGGACCTCTCGGTCCTTTTGCAAATTTTCTTATTGGTTTGCTTTGCATGCCTGCACTAATTTCCTTTTGTCGTCGACGAAAATGAAATCCTGCTCATCAAAATCTTGTATTCCGGGATAACACTGTAGAGCAGATTTTTTAACTTGTCGTAAAGATAGTGCAGTTTCAATGTTAGTGTTCAGGCTGTTCCAGTGCTTGATAACTCGATAAGTAAAACTGAATGTACGGATGTTAGGTACTTCAATATTTGAAATAATGTTTTGCCTCACTATTCCTTGTTTTATCAGAAGAAGTCTTAACGAACACTTTGACTGCATTGATATTGTCTAAGTTATTGAATATTTTATATGTCTGGATTAAATCTCCTCTTAATTTTCTTCCTTTCGGCTGTCACGGCAATTGCAAGTATTGTAACCGTTCTGAGTATGCATTCCTTAACTATTTCGGTGACTGTCCTTTCGTGAACTTTTTCGAAAGCAACAGATTGTCACAATAGGTACGGATAGTACCATATTACATTTCCATACTGTATATGTGGCCGAACTAGGGATTTGTACAATTTTGAAAAAGCATCTTTATCATCATAATCAAAGGACCTTTTTAAAAAAAAAATTTTTTTATTATACCTATTATTTGGTTTGCTTTGGCAATTGCCTTCTGCATTTGTGGATAAAATGATTTGTCAAAAATTACTCCCAGATCTTTTTTTTCCACGGCAAACAGTAATCGCATTTGCGCTACTGTTAATATTTATTGCATATTCATGTGGGTTTTTTTCTTCCAGTATGTGGGACTTTACAATTTTGAACGTTAAAGTAAAGATTCCAAATTTCTGTCCATTCCTGTTAAGTATATAAGTCCATTTGTAATTTCCCGCTGTTACCTGAGGTATTGTAAAGTTTTGTATCATCTGCAAAGGTTTTACATGTACTTTTCACATTTCTGGCAGATCATTGATAAATATTGTGAAAAGAATAGGACACAGTATACTACCTTGTGGAATACCACTGAAAACATCAGCTACTTGTGAGAAGGAGTTCCCAAGTCTTACTCTTCGTATTCTACCTGTTGAAAAGTTCTTTATCCAGACGAGTTTACCCTCTATCCCATAAGCTTCTAGCTTTATCAATAACCATTTGTGAGGAACTGTATCAAACGCCTTCTTAAAATCTAGATATATGACCTCTATTGTGTCTCCATTGCAGTCTAACCTAGCTGTAAAATCTTCCATTATTTCTTATAATTGTGTCAGTTACATATGATCTTTTTCTTCTGAAACCATGTTGACAGTCAGAGTACAAGCTATTGTTCTGAAAGTGCTTAACTATGTCAACCCGAATAATAGATTCTATAATTTTACATGATATGCACGTTAAACGTACTGGTCTATGATTTCCAAGATCCATTTTGAAACCCTTTTTGAAACTGCTTTCACCTCAGCCATCTGCAAGTCATTTAGTAACCTCCCTTGTTCCAGTGACATCTCAAATAAATCACCCAGTGACATACTATTCTCATTGTGCAATTCTTTTAACACCATTGCTGGTACGTGGTCAGATCCTTGGGCTTTTGATGAGTCCAGTGCTTTTAATTAAAAAAAATTTTTAATACTATTTCTGGAGTTATGGTAACTCCACTTAACCCTTTCGCTGCCAGGAAAATAAGATTTAAGTGAAATCTATTTGCCAGGGTTTTTTCACAAAAAACGGGTATAAATTTTCAAAAAATTCTGTGCTCTGTTATTGGAGAAAGACCCATAAAAGTATATATTTTCTGAAAGGTAAATGAATAAAGAATACAAAACACATGCTGTTTTCCCATTTTATATATTTTTAATGACATGCTGTTGTTTTGAAATCAGTGTTTTGTTTTTTGTCACATTTTCAACTTGTTCATTACAAACATTAGTCAGGTAATTTGCACAAAAACATCATATTTTCTGGACAAATCGATATCTGCAAACACAAAATCATACTAAACAACCACAATATATATATATATATATATATATATATATATATATATATATATATATATATCTTTTAAGAGATAGATACACAATACATTGTGACTTCTCCAAGTGATAATATGGATGTGAGGCCACGCCCCCTCAGTATGCACCCCCTTCCTCCTCACCCCTCCTCTCACACGGTCACTTGATTCAGTTCTCATCAGACCGCGTTGGCTGCGTGCCAAGAATATCGCTCTGCTGCTAATTCGGTCATCTGTCGTCTGCTAACATCTGTACAGCCGGCATCACTCACTGACAGTCGCATCTTGGCCACTCTCTTGATTACTCCCTTTATTTTCTATCAGATCGTCCTATAAATGTTCATCACTATCTTCTCCTTCGAATTTACGCTTCAATTCCTTCTGAGCATCAGCTAAAGAAAGAAATCATGGTTGATTTAGTTCGTCACGATCGCATGTCTTGAGCACGGCGTCAGTCCGACATTTTGTTGAGCGAGCGAGGAGAGAAGTCAGGCAAACACTTGGACAGTGACCCAACCAAAACGTTCAAATAAAGGACTGCTTCATGACGTAGATGGGGTTTCTAGCTATGAATAGAATCTAGAGAGATTCCCCAGGCTAAAGCTACCACTATTTTTGTCAAGGAAGTGAATGCAAACCAGGGAAAAGTCAGAATATTTCGATGACGAGTTATCTCGTCATTGTGGCAGCGAAGCAAACATGCTTGCCATGACGAGTTATCTCGTCATGCAGGCAGCCTAGGGAAATACTTATTATTTATTTTGAACCGTTCTCTGATATTGGTAAGTTTAAGTCACTTTCTCTGGTAAAGACACCAGAAAGGAATCTATTTTGTGTTTCAACTTTATCATAATCCGTTTTTGCCATTTCACCATTTTCTTTTCTTAAAGAACCAATTCCTATATTTACTTTCCTCTTTTTTTGCACATACTTCCAGAAAGATTTACTTTGGTTCTTCAGTCTTTCGCTATTAGTTTCTCATGATTCTTCTTTGCTCTTTTATTTATTGTTGTTGTTGTTGTTTTTCAACTACATTTGTTTCTCTGTTTCTCTCATTTGTTTACACGTATTTCTGTAAGTCTCTTCCAGATTAACTTTTTAGGAATCTTTTCGTTACAGATGCCCGATTAGATTTCATGCTACTTTCTGCGAAATTTCATATTCAAATAAATGTTATTTGACAAATACTAAACCAGACATTCAAGCTTATGTTGCAATTTAAGAAACAGAACTGCCTTGCTAGAATTACAGATGGCGGCTTAGCGGATTTCAAATTTAAGTTGATGCAGTATGACTGAAGCATTGTTTACACAATGATGAAGTACAGATGTGGAAATAAAGTACTTACGGGTACACGTTGATTTCTTTCTTTCTTGATATTCATTAACGTGATGATTACCACTTTTTTCGGGTTTTGGCCATGATTGTTTACACATTTTTGCTTATCGATGCGCTGTGGCTTTCCCAACCCTTTTTGGTTTTGTTTATTTATTTATTTTTTATATAACAACAACAAAAATTATGATAATAATGATAACAATAATAAGTGTTATTATAATTATTGCTTTTTTGTAACATGACACATAATGTAATTAATCTTGAAATATGCCCTCTCTCTCTCCCCCCCTCTCTCTCTTTCTCTCTACCTCTCTCACTCTCTATATCCTTTTTTTCTCTTCCCCTTACTCTGAGTGTGCGTGGTTGTCTTCCCTTTATTTGTTTTAAGTGTTTAAAATCAAGAGATAAATTGATACATGTACAACTTTAACTTTAACATTTGTAACAATGATATGATCTTCATTATATGTAGTCTTTTTGACTCACTTGTCTAAACAAAGTGAGTCTATGTTTTAACCCAGTGTTCGGTTGTCTGTCTGTCTGTCTGTCTGTCTGTCTCTGTCTTTCCCTCTGTCTGTGTGTGTGTGTGTGTGTGTGTGTGTCCGTGTCTCTGTGTCCGTGGTAAACTTTAACATTGCCATTTTCTCTGCAAATACTTTGTCAGTTGACACCAAATTTGACATAAAAATAGGAAAAATTCATTTCTTTCCAGTCATCTTGTTTAAAACAATACTGCATCTCTGGGATGGGCAAAAAAACAACAACAAACAAATAAATAAAAAGAAGCCAAATTATATGCAAACTGAATTTACTGTTATATATATATATATATATATTTTTTTTTTTATTACCTAAACCGGCTTGGCACTTTGATCTGATATTCTGACACAGCATCAAGAGCAGTCATTTTTATCATTTTTTGTTCAAACAGGAACTCCTTTTGCTAAGCATGGAAGTTATATTTTTTCTTTTCTTTTTCACATATTACGCATGTTGTACTGTAGGGGAAAAAAGAGAATAAAAAAAAAAGAAGAAGAATTTCTTCCCCCTTCTTCTCTGATCATACTGATAATAGTATTGCAAGAATGGCAGGGGGTGGGGTCTAAACGGGTATGGGGCCAGAATCCCCCCCCCCTCCCCCGCCCCCAACATTGGAAGTAGAGTGTTTATGGGCGTAAGGCCAGAGTGTCATCCTTCCTCGTGTCTGATCTCCAGAAGACCTTGTGGGTGGGTGGGTGGATGGGAGGCAGGGGTATATGCCAGTGGCCAGAATTGCCCTACTCCCTTCTACAAGTATCCAAGTACTTGGGAAGGGGGGTTGTGTATGGTTGCATTTGGCCCTTCTACTGTTAACTAGGTAATTTCAAGTTGGGGAGGGGGTGTATATGGGTATTTAAACAGAATACCTGCCCTCCTTTTTGGTGGAATTAATATTGAGGGGATGGAGGGTTAATGTGGACATAGGGCCAGATTCACTCCCCTCCACACGTAAACAGGTGCGGGGTTGGTGGTGGTTGTGGAACAGGGGTGGACTGATGAAACAACTTGACCGACTCCCCAGGGAATGAGTTTAGGCACATGCCCATAATCCGACCCCCCGGGGAGTGGTTTTGGTAGGCCTGATATTACTCTTCGTGAGCCGAAGGTGTGTAAACTATATAAACTGTGTGCTTTTTGAGTAACAGTACTTGTTCTTAAAAAATATTTAAAAAAAAACATTCTCTTCCCTTCCCTCAGTGATTTTCCTCGTCGACTGGGAATTAAATTTATCGCCAACCATGTATCAGTTTGTTTCGTCCGGCATTTGTGGTGTCAGTGTTCTCTCTCTGTAGTCTCAATCAACACACACACACTGTGACACACACGGCACACACACACTGTGACACACACACACTGTGACACACACGGCACACACACACTGTGACACACACGGCACACACACACTGTGACACACACGGCACACACGCACTGTGACACACACGGCACACACACACACTGTGACACACACACACTGTGACACACACGGCACACACGCACTGTGACACACACGGCACACACACACACTGTGACACACACACACACTGTGACACACACGGCACACACGCACTGTGACACACACGGCACACACACACACTGTGACACACACACACTGTGACACACACGGCACACACACACACACACTGTGACACACACGGCACACACACACTGTGACACACACGGCACACACACACACACAACGGAGATGAGTTCAGTTCAGCTTCAGTTTCTCATGGAGGCGTCACTGCGTCGGACAAATCCATATACACTACACCACATCTACTAGGCAGATGCCTGACCAGCAGCATAACCCATCGCGCTTAGTCCGGCCCTTGCAGGAGTGCATGCTTATAAATTTGTGTACCTATCAGAGTGGATTTCTTCTACAGAATTTTGCCAGAAGACAACATTCTCGTTGGCATGGGTTCTTTTTCAGTGAGCCAAGGACCTCAAGTTATAAATGTTTATCGTCTAATCCGAATGACTAGTGACGCTCAGCATTTCCAGTCAAACTAGGAGAAAGGGCGAGAGCGGGATTTGAACCTAGACCCTCATGGACTTTTTGTATCGGCAGATGAGGGTTTTAACCATTCTGCCACCTTACTCCTACAGAGATGATATGCGGTACACAGTATATTAGTTTAACTGAAGAAGTGCCCCGGCGGAGTCAGTTTTCCGTGGAGACTCAGTCCTTGAATGAAGTGGAAGAGGAGAGAGCCTGTTCTGCAGAGGAAGTTGGTTCCAGACAGTTGTGGCATGAAAAGAGAAAGAACGCTGTTCTGACAGCCTTCAGGAAGGAATGCGAAGCAGACGAGTGTCGGATGACCGGACCTGACGAAGCTGGATGTATAGATTATAGTGTGGATGATATCCCGGCTTCCGTCAGTGTGAGATACCTTCGGGCACGGTACCAGAAACTGTCAGAGTTTAAGAGCAGATAGATGCGAGTTTATAGCTGATTCTGTATTGGACAGGACGTCTCTTGGCTTATTATATGCCTTTGTCTAACAACACAAAGAGTAAAAGGACTTCTTTTGTGTTAGTAATATGGTCTCCCTAACCCGCTTTTTTTTCTGACAGTTTTTGGTCCTTTCCCTTCTTTTTTTTCGTATTTGTATGAAAAGCTTAGTTACTCTAAATGAAGTATTTTTTTTTTAATGCCGTTTAAGGCTTTAATCAATAGTTTCAGTTTCAAGGAGGTGACAAGGCTTGCGGACTGGTCCATACATGTTTAGGACATCATTTTACTGAATGCAAGCTGAGAATTTCTGAAGGGGAGTAATCCACAACGAGATAAGGCTTTCTTTTGCATAGGGTTGTCTACCGTCTACCTTGTCCTGTTCACTGAAAATCTTATTTTTGTGTCCGTCTGTATAAGACTTGTCATACACGGATAAGTGGCAATTTGAATCAATGTTTCTCCAGATTAAAGAAGGAATAGATACTGTTTTTCATCATAAGACAAAGGATCATGTCAGGTCCACTGGAGTGTTGACCAAGATGTAATGCTCCAGGAGGACCAACGCCTCAACCACACCACCCTTCGCGGAGGAAGACCACAGCCACGAACAATTTGACCTTGAGGGCAGATCGCCAGTACGTCGTTAAACTCACCACTACCGAGTTTGTTTGGCGGCGGAATTCTGAAATTGTTATACAGGTTTCAGGAGCTTCTGTGGATATCCAGCAAGAAGACAACTGCAATAGTCTGATCTTGATAAAACAATGTGCAAACTATTGTTTTGGTTGCGCCTAGTGTGAGGTATTTGCGTATCAGTGGAACTGATGCAATTTACGAGGGGTGATCATTAAAGATTTCCCCTGACCCACTTCCCATGGACAGAGAGGAACGAAACTTGGCAAAGTTATCAGTATCTATCTACGCAGTTACCACTAAGGGTGACACAACTCCTCAGCATCGTTTTATGCAGTTGTGAAGACCTTGCTTGTGGAACTGAGTCTGCAGTTTGCGCCAGAAGCCACGACTTGACCTAGGAAATAAACGTTTCATCGCTTAGGAAGTGCTTGCCCTTCAAAAATGACTTCATGGATGGAAAGAGGTGGAAGTCAGACGGTGCGAGGTTGGGAGAGTAAAGTGGGTGAGGAAGGATTTCATAGCCACAGGACGGTGCCTTCCTCTGAGCAATATGCGAGTTTTGAAACGGGGCGTTGTCTCAGGAGGCGGACACCTTTGGTCAGCATGCCACGCCTCTCGGTTTTGATGGCCTCTCGCAATTTCTGCAGCAATGAAGCGTCGTATGTCCCGGTAACTGTGGCACCCTTTGCCAGGAAATCCATTTTCACTACTCCGCCCTGGTCCCCAAAAGATCGTGAGTATGATCTTGCCAGCCGAGGGTTGGACACGTGCCTTCTTCAGAGGTAGAGTGAAAATGCTTCCATTGCTTCGACTGGGCTTTAGTCTCTGGGTTATAGGAATGGATCAGTGTTTCGTCCTGCATGATTAGACTTTCGAAGATGTCCTCTTGGTTTTCTTGGCACATGGCCAAAAGAGCCTGGGAGCACGTGACCCGTTCCTGCTTCTGGAAAGGTGTGAGCAGCCGGGAAATCCATCGTGCAGACAACTTCCACATGTGCAAATGGTCATGGATTATTTTTTTTACACAGACCCCACAATGGTCTTGACATCTTGGGCTAGTTGGCGAACGGTTATGTGGCGATCCTCCAAACTGGCGGCCTCCACTTGTGCCGGATGGTGTCTTCATCAATGGCGGACTGTGGTCACTGGGAATGGGAGCCGTTTCCAACGATGTCCGACCAGACTTGAACTGATGATGCCAGTGCTTGACAACGTCATACGATGGGGCATCTTCACCATAAGTCTGTTTCATCTCATAGAAGACGTCTCCCTTGGTGAGCGGCCTCTCAAGCACAGAAACTTGATGACCCCTCTGCATTCAAATGGCTCCATTATCACACCTTACTCCCACCATAGCACCTGTAAAAGAAAAAGAGAAACTGTTGAGAGTTTAGGGATGCAAAACACCACGTGAATTATAGTTATGTATTATCATGCATGTGCAATTTCAGCCTCCTACAATAAATGGAAGTTAGTCAGGGGAAATCTTTAATGAACATCCCTCGTAAAGTTATGTAGGCTGGCATGTTTTTGATATGCATTGTGAGATTCTGATCAAAGTAAAACTGAAAGCCAAGGTGACGGACATGGCAGTGATTTCAAGAACAAGGGCAAGGGGCAGAACAGAAGAGTCTACAGATGGTGCTCAGGCTTGGAGCACAGTTTTAAGTGCACATATGCCGGACATTTCCAGCCTGTGCTATACGTGCAGTTTCACATGTACAATAAAACAAAACAAATCTGACAGTTATGCATCGTATTTAACACCGATGCCAGTGTTTCACTTCCCGATCACCTATGGCGTAGATCTGTGTGTCACTGTAACCAGATGGTGATGCAGTGTGTGTGTGTGTGTGTGTGTGTGTGTGTATGTGTGTGTGTGTGTGTGTGTGTGTGTGTGTGTGTGTGTGTGTGTGTGTGTGAGGGGTGTAAAACCAAGAGTAAATTCTTAAGTGAGCAAGCAGCAAGTGAGAAAGATTGAGAACGAGAGAGACGGAGGGAACTCAGAACTCAGGGGAGTTTAAGGTTCATCTTCATTGGGCCACAATACAAATAGGGTGAGATATGTGCAAGAGTGGTTGGGTGTGGGGTGACATATTGTGGTGCCGAGAGAGAGAGAGAGAGAGAGAGAGAGATGGCATCTGTCAGTCAGGTCTACCCAGGTAGGCAGCCTGTTGTGCAAATGACTCCATGATTGTAAAGCGCTTAGAGCTTAGTCTCCAACTGAGCTAGGTGCTATATAAGTATCCACACAAAAAATTATCATCATCGTAAATGATTGTAACCAAAGACATTGTGATTGTCCTTGAAACATGTAGGACCGAAAACATAGAAATTTGAAACACTGTTAAAAAAAACAAGACAACAACAACAACAACAACCTCCCCCCACCCCTACCCCTAAAAAAACCACCATCATCAACAACTAAGATTTTCCAACAAAAATATATATCAACGCTGTTAGCAATATTCGGATAACATAATAGCAATGCAGGAACGCGTTTCACAAAGAGACAACCAGGTACAGTATGCCTGCATCTTCCAGACAGAACTAATATCAGCAGCGGTGAAGGGAAATAAAGTTGTCTGGCTTATCTTTAGGCCTACTGGTCTGTCGTCCACGGTGTCTCGGTGGTATTACTCCTACGCCGCTCGTCCTTGTCCTCCCCTTCCCCTCCCCTCACACACCCATACTGAGGCTCTGTGCCAGCACTCCACAAGGGGAGCTATCAATGTGAGGATGCAATAAAAGCACACACGAGAGGAGACCCTCCACTGCTGTGATTCGCTTTGGTGGACAAGGTTACTTGTCCAAACATATTGTCATTGGTTGTCGCTCACTGTTCTAACGTATCGTTTGTTTCGGGCCTACTTATGTGACTGTTGTTCGGTGTGTAGAGCAGGATGAAGAGCCAGAGTCACACTTCGCCCTAGATCAGTCCTTGACCCAGGCGAAAAATATCTCTGTCTGTATGTCTATGTCCATATCTCTGTCTGTCTCACTGGGAAACAAGAAACAAACAAACAAACACACGCTTGTCTTGTCTCTTTCTCTCCACCACCCACCACCTCCCCAGCCCCCTCGCCTACTGTCCACCATTTAGTTAGTTGCATTCTGACTCAACTTTTGACACCCACGGTCTCAGGTGATATGGCTGACGGGGATAAACAAAACAGGAAAGACGGTGCCAGTGGGATAGTGGTGGAGGAGGTTGTGGACGAAAGGGGACCAGTCTAACATTACTGTTTCAGCTTCAGTTTCTGAAGGAGGCGTCACTGCATTCGGACAAATCCATATACGCTACACCACTACTCTGACATCAGCAGATGGACACCATGCTCATAATTATGGGGCAGCGAATAGTGTCCACGTCACATGTAGGCTTCCTTTGTTCATGGTAACCCTGAGTGGAGCAGCCCAGTTGTTTACCCTTCTGGAGCAGGCTTCCTTGTGCCTGAACACCATTTAAACGTATTCAGTTCAAGCTAGAAAGCAACAACAATTGAACAACAACAACAACAACAACAACACACACACAAACACACACAGAGTCAGAAATGAGCATGCCGCGACGGAATTTTTTTCTGACTGGAATAGATTTAGACGACGGTAATTGTTTGTTATTACGTAAATTTCTATCTCCCTCCTCCCCGAAAAAACAAACGAAAACAAACGCAACAATACATATACACATACACACGTAGGCCACACACACACACACACACACACACACACACACGTGTATATCTATATCTTTATAATATATATATGTATAGGGTGTAGTCTGCAGGTCAATAGATAGACCAAGTTTGGCATGGTGCAGGAGAGGTGTTGGTTGATCTGCCAGCGCCTTCCATCCCAAGAAGAAATGACATGGTCTATGAAGTGGCCATGACGGCAGGTGTCACAGCGAGGTGCCTGACATTTGAAGAAGCCTCGGATGTTGTCAGGGCCATGAACCACAAACCGCCTGGGGACAGTGGGTTTGTACATACTGCCCAGGTTTCTGCGGCATCTGTCTGCTGCAGTATCAGGTTTATGGGAGAAAAATCTTTGTTTTGGGGGTCAGCATAGAGTAAAT
Source organism: Babylonia areolata (assembly GCF_041734735.1). Classification (NCBI taxonomy): domain Eukaryota; kingdom Metazoa; phylum Mollusca; class Gastropoda; order Neogastropoda; family Buccinidae; genus Babylonia; species Babylonia areolata. The sequence goes on along the minus strand of NC_134905.1, from coordinate 10,516,463 downwards.
GGATGTTACGTCTGTTGATTTCTGATTTGGAAGGGAATCGTGGATCAAATGTAGTGACCCAAGCCAGTTTCTTTGGTTTCTTTTTTTATAGTGGCAGCCAGCAGTTCTCTTCTGGCACCTTTCACTCAATCAGATTTTGCTTTGTAAAAATTCCAACCTGCCAAGGCAAAGCAGCGGGCATACTCATCAATTCTATGCTCAAGCAGGTCATCTTCACTGTATATCATGTGTAGTCTTGTCCCCACTCCTGTAATGAGGCCCTTGAACACTGGAGGAGGATGGCAACTAGTGGGGGAAGGTAAGCATGAGAACTCTTGCTGTACACATCAGCACTATCTTTCCCTAAAGCATAGACAAGCCAATGTCAATGTAAGATATGCCATTTTTCCACACGATACCGTCCACTGAATGTTTGGTGGGTTGAGAGACTGTATGTGATTTTCAAAGACTCCCACATGAGCAGGATCTAACAGGATAGTGATTCCATCATCCCTATACCTGCTCCAGTCCAAATGCCTGAAGTCATCCTGCTCCTCTGATGGGATGAGGGATAAGAGAAGTGGTACCAGACAAGTGTCAACCAACTTAGCATCAAGTGGTCCCATGAATGCGTCCGCATAATCACGTGAATAGTGGTGGTCCCATTGCCGTTCCATGGTTTGGTGTAGCAATTAATGTGGTAGTCCCACCGTGCGATGTGTACTGACAGGCGTGATCCAGTGAAATTTGCAGAGCCTCTATAATGCATTGAGTTGGTAAATTCAATGGATTGGCGTACTTCTCTAACATATGGTGAGTAGCAGGTATTCACATTTTGTTGTTGATACTTGGGAATAGAGAAATAGCATCACACACTGCAAAACAAGTGTTTTCTGGCAGTGGGGCTACTGCGTCGTTGATGTCGAGTTGTTTAGCAAGAATTTTTTTGCTGACCACCTCTTGGTACGGGAGATGTGAGACCTGCGGCCATATTCAAGAGAACATTGTGCCTGAGGTGTAATCTGCCTGAGGCAAGGCAAACTGCCCGAGGGTAAGCAATATCCAGTATTCATGAACACCAGAGTCTACCCGCGTGTCTACAAACCCAAAGGCAATGTACCCTTACTACCTGCCAAGGGTGACTGCCCACGAAGCAGAGGTAAATATGGCGGATCCTTTTGCAGCATTTTTCTTTCTTTATTTGAAAGGGAAAACAGGCGTGCTTTATGGATAGCACGTGCTTTGCGAACTCTCTCAACAATGCTCCGAGCTATGGTGTGATGAGAAGTGAAACTAAGAGCATGCGCAGACGGGAATCATTGGGATTATTAAAAAAAAAAAAAAAAAAAAAAAAAAAAAGACGATGGGTTATCTGTCTGAGCGAACCGCGTGTGTCTTGAATATGAAGTTAACTTATCCTTCAAGGTAAACTGTACCCACGGGTCCCAACCATGCCAAAGATAACTTGCCTGAAGGCAAAATGAATTTTGTCTTGAATACGGCCCCTGGGGCCATATTCAAGAGACCATCGTGCATGCAGGTAAATGTGTACCTGCAGTGTGTACCTGTGGGTAATCTGCCTGAGGCAAGGAAAACTGCTTGTGGGTTTGCAATATCTGGTATCAGGAACATAAGAGCCTACCCATGGCTCTACAAACCCAAAGGCAATTTGCTCTGACTATCCGCAAAGGGTGACAGCCCACGAAACAGACCTAAACATGGCGAATCCTTTTGTTGTGTTGGTTTTGTAAGAGAAAAAAAAGCGTTTTGCAGAGAGACCATGTCTTGATTATGGCCCTTGATATTTAGATATTATTTGTTCCTTGGCAGTAAAAAATGACGTACTGAGTCTGGCAGACGTCATTATATTCCATATGACATATGTATGTAGCTGTGAAGTGAGTGCACTTGCAGACAATAAATGATGGAATGCCCAACATTTGCAGATCATCGAAATTCGTTCATTCCAGAGAACTGTTTTGATCCAAACTCCGTTATTTCATTGACTCACTTGTATAAACAAAGTGAATCTATGTTTTAACCTGGTGTTCAGTTGTGTGTGTGTGTGTGTGTGTGTGTGTGTGTGGTAAACTTTAACAGTGCCATTTTCTCTGGAAATACTCAGTTTGCCAATACCAAAACTGGCTTAAACATAGTATGAAAAAAATCTTCACAGTCATACCAATAACAGGTTGTAAGCCTCCCGAATAAAGCCACATTTCCCAATCATTAACAGTTCATTTCGTTGAGATAGCATATTATACTAGAAAGAGGCTTTTATAGGTGCTTGAATTCAAGTCTAAAACCTCGTCAGTTGACTCTCAGAGTTTAGCTCTCAGACTATTATCAAATTCATTACGGACCAAGTATTGTTCTAATGTCAAGTGCATATGCTTTAGTAACCTGACAATTGAGCATATAATTTTTCACTGTAGCTTGATGAAGCCTTTTGTACACGAAAGTGTGTCTTCACAAGTGACTGAGAACGTTGATGTTTTTGACTTTTTGCATTCATTATCAGTTGTTTCGCATGTCAGTTTAACGACTTCTCTTTTACGAAGTCCTTTAAGTAATTTCCTGTAACTGTATTTAGAAGGTTTTTTTGTTTGTTTTGTTTTTCTTCCAAATTTCACCCACATTTTCACCCTCATTTGCCCAGTTTCCCCCAACCCTCCATTCATCCACATCTCCCACCCCTTCTAACCGATAATACTCAGATGTATTCATAAATACTTTAACAAAATGTCTTCAATCACCGATATGTGTGACGGGACATTAAACAAAAAATCCTCCTCGTTGAGATAGAATAGAATAGAACAGAATATGTCTTTATTACCAAGTGTACCCGGTTCACAAGGAATATTGGGGAGGGGGGGGAGCGTGTGTGTGTGTGTGTGTGTGTGTGGGGGGGGGGGGGGGGTTAGTACATAACAAGGTACGAACATAAATCGAAAATCATACACAAACACAGATACAGTAGAAATTAGGATACATACAAGTGCATATCAATATAAAAACTTTTGCATACTCACACATGCACGCACTGCATGCACACACACACACACACAAACACTCACACACACATACACACACGTGTGAACAGAAGTCGCATATTACATGTGGATGGGGCTGATGACTAGATCTTCAGGTAGAGGGTTATTGATTGCACAATTCTAGTTATCATGCTGGATTTGTTCGAGAGACAGGGCATTGACTGCTTTCGGGGAAAAGCTATTGGCGAAGTGATTGGTTTTCGTCCTTATATTTCTGTACCGTCGACCAGATTTCTTTTCTAATTCCGAACCTTTTGAGGCGCCGAAGAAAGTACAGGCGCTGTTGTGCTTTCTTAACAATTTTTTTTTCTGTATTTTTCTCCCATTTCAAATCGTTGGAAATGATCAGTCCGAGAAATTTAAATTCGCTGATGATCTCTACTTGTTTGTCTTTAATGACAAGTGGTGAGGGGTCAGATCTAGTCTTCCTGAAATCTAGAATTAATTCTTTTGTTTTTGATACGTTGAGTTCTAAGTTGTTTTGATCACACCAGCTGACAAGTTCTAGTGCTTCTTCCCTATATTTTGACTCATCACTGTTCGTAATCAGCCCTTCTAGAGTAGTATCGTCGGCAAACTTGACCATGGTGTTACATTCATTACGAGTTGCACAGTCATGTGTGAATAGTGAGTACAACAGTGGGGATGGAACACATCCCTGTGGGGCGCCTATGCTGAGAATACATGTGGAGGAGGTGAGGTCACCAACTTTAACAACTTGCAGTCTGGATCTTAGAAAATCTAGGATCCATGCACGAATTGATTCAGGCAGCGAGAGGTCCCTCAATTTAAAATATAGTTTTGATGGTATTGTTGTGTTGAACGCAGAGCTGTAGTCAATGAAAAGGATCCTTGCATAACTGTTAGGATTTTCGAGATGTCTAAGAACGTGGTAGAGACCTATTCTAATGGCAACTTCAACTGATCTGTTGGTTCTGTAGGAAAACTGAAAGGGATCAAAATATGGAGGAATGCAAGTTTTTAGGAACTGCAGAATCAAGCGTTCAAATGTTTTCATGACTACTGATGTTAAGGCAACGGGACGATAATCATTAAGACAACTAGGCTGTGCTTTCTTTGGAACAGGAATGATTGTAGATTTCTTAAAGCAGTGTGGTACCACACACGACTGAAGGGACATGTTAAATATGTCAGTGAAGACACAAGATAGTTGGACTGCACACTTCCTCAAAAGGCCTGGTGAGATGTTGTCAGGGCCAGCGGCTTTTCTCATTTTCAGACCACTGAAGTAGTGTCTGACTTCATTCTCTTGGAATATGAAAGGGGGAGTGGGGGTGATTTTGGGTGCAACCACGTCGGAAGCAGACAATGGTTTGTCAAACCTGGAGTAGAATGTGTTCAGTTTGTCTGGAAGAGTTCTGTCAGTGATGTCGACTGTCTGGTGGGTCATTTTGTAACCAGTGATGTTCTGTAGTCCGGTCCACACATTCCTAGAGTTGTTTGCGGACAAATGTTCTAAATGTTTCTTATATAAAAACTTTGCCTTCTTAATGCATTTTTCAACACTTCTTTTTGCCTTATTGTGGACTATTCTATCATCAGTTTCACGAAACGCTCTCTCTTTTTCCTTTAGTTTTTGCCTAACAGCCCCGATGTGTTCCGAAATCCGAAAATTCTATAAACCGCTTTCCACTGAGTTTGGCCGACAAGAAGGAAGGTTGTATTCGGAAACGACATAACCTCGTGTTTCTTGTTCACAATCAAAAGGAAAAAACAAATTCTGGACAGAACACTTTAAGTGATGCTAACTGCACCATCGACGTGTTTACTGCATATAAATATTCTAAAGTGGACACTGAATTAACTGGAATGAACATGAAAGAAAAATTGAATTGATCCATTTCTTTCAGCCCGTTGTAGACTGGTTTGTGCAGATTTAGAGATCTATACTGATGTGTTGCGATGTGCTTGAAGGAGATGGCAACGTCTCCTTTACTGCCGAAATAAAAGAATAATCGAGATATGATTAAACACACAAAACATGATTTAAATGGTGTCATTACGTCCACGACAATCACAGCTATTTAGCCCATGAAGAAGAAAACGTCAACATTGCTTTAGCCTAAGTTTTAAATTTGGTCATATGACGTGAGACGTGCGGCAGCCTTGGGGATTAGTCTGCTTGCATTGGAACTGAGCATGCCTGATTTGATCTAGCTTGCATGCCTTTTCTTAATTAATTTTTTTTCTCCCAAGTTTATTTTATATATCCGAATACAGAGCACTTTTCAATGATTTCTTCAATCCCTTTTTTTCTGCTCATGATTCCTTTACTGGATAAAGCGCGAAGCACAAGTGAGTCTTGAAGGCTTTGCCACTTGTTTCATTTTTGTAATTAATTAATTAGCTGAAAAGCAGGGAAGACAGTATGTCAGAATGCGAAAGTGGCCCTCAGATTCGACAAGGTGCTGACTCTCATCAGTGCTTTGCCACGGAAGCTTTTTTAAAATTTGTTTTAAAAATTGTCACACTGTGGTGCTGTACAAAGTAAAAGAGTGCGCAGAAGGGAATCCCCGGGATATTTTAGTTATAGACGATTGGTTAGCTGCATGAGTGCATTTAGTGTGTCTTGAATACGAAGATAACTTGACTTTCAAGGCAAACTGCAACCACGGGCGGGTCCCTGCTATGTCAAGGGTAACTTGCTTTCAGGCAAAATGATTTTTGTCTTGAATACGCTCCCCGGCCTGTTGCACAACTTTTGACTTTTGAGATATGTTGTACCACATCCAGATAACAAAAGACTGTTGGGTAGGGCGGTGGTTTGTGTGTTTTGATTATGGGTTTGCAATGTCCACAGTTCCCTCGAGGTCGGTTACATATTTGACCATGAGTTCTTCCAGGTGTCCTGGGGACTTCACTTATCCGCCCATGTCTTGATAACTCTGCAAGTGTTGTCCGTAGGGTTAACTGGAATAATGTCATAGTAATTGTTTGTTTTTTTTGTTTTGTTTTTTTCTCAACGATCAAACTGCCGTCTTTATCCAAAGGAGTGATGACAGTGTTGCCTGATTTGTCAACAAACCTATTAGTATTTGTATTTCTTTTTGTCACAGCAGATTTCTGTGTGAAACTCGGGCTGCTCTTCCCAGGGAGAGCGCTTCGCTACACTACAGCACTACCTTTTTTTCTTTTCTTTTTTTGTATTTTTTCGTGCGTGCAGTTTTATTTGCTTTTCCTATCGAAGTGGATTTTTCTACAGAATTTTCCCAGGAACAACCCTTTTGTTGCCGTGGGTTCTTTTACATGCGCTAAGTGCATGCTGCACACGGAACCTCGGTTTATCGTCTCATCCGAATGACTAGCGTCCAGACCACCACTCAAGGTCTAGTGGAGGGGGAGAAAATATCGGCGGCTGAGTCGTGATTCGAACCAGCGCGCTCAGATTCTCTCGCTTCCTAGGCGGACGCGTTACCTCTAGGCCATCACTCATTGTCAGTCAGTGGTGCCGTTGTCCTGAGGTCATGTTGTCTTTGATTCTGCGTCTTTTGTTTCTGGCAATGAAGTCTGATGTGCACTTCTCAAGATATATATATATATATATATATATATATATATATATATATATATATATATATATGATGTTTAGCTATATCCTTGCATATATATATTTCTATTTACCCGTGGGTATGAGCGCGTGCTCGTGGGTATGTGTTTATCTGCAAATGTGTTCATTTGCGCGCTCGCGCTAGTGTGTATGTGTGAAGGTGAATGTTTGTGGCGCGCGCACGGACTTTTGTGCGTGCGTGCGTACGTGCGTGTGTCCCTGTGTGTGTGTGTGTGTGTGTGTGTGTGTGTTGTTGTTGTTGCTTTGAACAGTTCATACAGTGATATATTAGCACAACGATTTAGAAACTTATTTTTTAAGTCATAACAAACTCTTGCAAAAAAGGACTTTTCTTTTCTTCTTCTTCTTCTTTTTTTTGTGTGCACAAAAAAGACTGTTTTTGTCTGGACCACAGTGGCTGTACCTCTGTACATTATTACTGAGAGGAAGAACACTAAATATCAATTGTGTTGTTGCAGCCCGATAGCATGTGTTATTGCTGTGATTTCTTTTTCATTTTCAAATAGAATTGTGAAATATTTGTAATTTTCCATGTCTCTCAAGGTCCAAAGCTGTTCGTGAATAAATTAACAAATCAGACAGAAAAGTTTTTACTTCATCAGTCCCTTGCTGTAAGCACACTATATCAAAGCCAACTACACACAAAAATTCTTTGATATTTGAAGCCCAACATTGCTTTCCATTTTCATCTAGTTTGTTTAAGTAGCGATTCATTTCGAGGAAGTCTGTTAAAGCCCACTTGACGTAATAGCTTCGGCCACTATATAAGCGAGTTTGTGCATTAATCAACATAAAGCGGGTATCTACCTAAGTCACCATACAGTGTTTTATTTTGGTTCTGTCCTCGTACTCCTATGAATCTTTTGCGCGTTATCAAATGAATGTTTCCGATATGTTCCAGTCCGTGTAATCTCCATATTTCCGAAGAAAACAACAAAATAGGCTGAATCTTAACACAAAATATCTTGAAGAAAGTGTTTACATCCATTTCTGTATACTTACAGGCCTTATGTAATTGTAGAACAGCCTTTTCCCCCTTTATGACTTCACATAAAGTTCATTTCCTAACCCAGCACTAATCTTTGTTGTGAAGTTAAAACCAAATTATAACCACTTCTAGTTTAAAACTTTTGTCGAACCAACGTTTGCGTTTACCAAGAAACATCTTTTTTTTCTCTAAATACCATCCACTTCGTTTTCTCTATATTAACACTTTTTTTTGCATGTTATCACAACGAGAATGTAAGATGTTGAAATGGTGTTGCAACTCATTTGTTGTTTTTGTTGTAAGTAGAACAACGTCATCAGCAAAGAGCAAAATGAACATTTCCAAAATGTCAGGTTGCACCTGAATAATATGTCTTCCTCTTTCACCCATATCACCTGGATAATATGTCTTCCTCTTTCACCCATATCACCTGGATAATATGTCTTCCTCTTTCACCCATATCACCTGGATAATATGTCTTCCTCTTTCACTCAGATCACCTGGATAATATGTCTTCCTCTTTCACTCAGATCACCTGGATAATATGTCTTCCTCTTTCAATCAGATCACCTGGATAATATGTCTTCCTCTTTCACCCATATCACTTGGATAATATGTCTTCCTCTTTCACCCATATCACCTGGATAATATGTCTTCCTCTTTCATTCAGATCACCTGGATAATATGTCTTCCTCTTTCACCCATATCACTTGGATAATATGTCTTCCTCTTTCACCCATATCACTTGGATAATATATCTTCCTCTTTCACTCAGATCACCTGGATAATATGTCTTCCTCTTTCACCCATATCACCTGGATAATATATCTTCCTCTTTCACTCAGATCACCTGGATAATATGTCTTCCTCTTTCACCCATATCACTTGGATAATATGTCTTCCTCTTTCACTCAGATCACCTGGATAATATGTGTTCCTCTTTCACCCATATTACCTGGATAATATGTGTTCCTCTTTCACCCATATCACTTGGATAATATGTCTTCCTCTTTCATTTAGATCACCTGGATAATATGTCTTCCTCTTTCACCCATACCACTTGGATAATATATCTTCCTCTATCACTCAGATCACCTGGATAATATGTCTTCCTCTTTCATTCAGATCACCTGGATAATATGTCTTCCTCTTTCACCCATATCACCTGGATAATATGTCTTCCTCTTTCACCCATATCACTTGGATAATATGTCTTCCTCTTTCACTCAGATCACCTGGATAATATGTCTTCCTCTTTCACCCATATCACTTGGATAATATGTCTTCCTCTTTCATTCAGATCACCTGGATAATATGTCTTCCTCTTTCACCCATATCACCTGGATAATATATCTTCCTCTATCACTCAGATCACGTGGATAATATGTCTTCCTCTTTCACCCATATCACCTGGATAATATGTCTTCCTCTTTCACTCAGATCACCTGGATAATATGTCTTCCTCTTTCACCCATATCACCTGGATAATATGTCTTCCTCTTTCACCCATATCACCTGGATAATATGTCTTCCTCTTTCACTCAGATCACCTGGATAATATGTCTTCCTCTTTCACTCAGATCACCTGGATAATATGTCTTCCTCTTTCACCCATATCACCTGGATAATATGTCTTCCTCTTTCACCCATATCACTTGGATAATATGTCTTCCTCTTTCATTCAGATCACCTGGATAATATGTCTTCCTCTTTCACCCATATCACCTGGATAATATGTCTTCCTCTTTCACCCATATCACCTGGATAATATGTCTTCCTCTTTCACCCATATCACCTGGATAATATGTCTTCCTCTTTCATTCAGATCACCTGGATAATATGTCTTCCTCTTTCACCCATATCACCTGGATAATATGTCTTCCTCTTTCACCCATATCACCTGGATAATATGTCTTCCTCTTTCACCCATATCACCTGGATAATATGTCTTCCTCTTTCACCCATATCACCTGGATAATATGTCTTCCTCTTTCACCCATATCACTTGGATAAGATATCTTCCTCTTTCACTCAGATCACCTGGATAATATGTCTTCCTCTTTCACCCATATCGCTTGGATAATATGTCTTCCTCTTTCACCCATATCACCTGAATAATATGTCTTCCTCTTTGACTCAGATCACCTGGATAATATGTCTTCCTCTTTCACCCATATCACCTGGATAATATATCTTCCTCTTTCACTCAGATCACGTGGATAATATGTGTTCCTCTTTCACCCATATCACTTGGATAATATGTCTTCCTCTTTCACCCATATCACTTGGATAATATGTCTTCCTCTTTCACCCATATCACCTGGATAATATGTCTTCCTCTTTCACCCATATCACCTGGATAATATGTCTTCCTCTTTCACCCATATCACCTGGATAATATGTCTTCCTCTTTCACCCATATCACCTGGATAATATGTCTTCCTCTTTCACCCATATCACCTGGATAATATATCTTCCTCTTTCACTCAGATCACGTGGATAATATGTGTTCCTCTTTCACCCATATCACTTGGATAATATGTCTTCCTCTTTCACCCATATCACTTGGATAATATGTCTTCCTCTTTCACCCATATCACCTGGATAATATGTCTTCCTCTTTCACCCATATCACCTGGATAATATGTCTTCCTCTTTCACCCATATCACTTGGATAATATGTCTTCCTCTTTCACTCAGATCACCTGGATAATATGTCTTCCTCTTTCACCCATATCACTTGGATAATATGTCTTCCTCTTTCACCCATATCACCTGAATAATATGTCTTCCTCTTTCATTCAGATCACCTGGATAATATGTCTTCCTCTTTCACCCATATCACTTTGGATAATATGTCTTCCTCTTTCACCCATATCACTTGGATAATATATCTTCCTCTTTCACTCAGATCACCTGGATAATATGTCTTCCTCTTTCACCCATATCACCTGGATAATATGTCTTCCTCTTTCACCCATATCACCTGAATAATATGTCTTCCTCTTTCACTCAGATCATCTGGATAATATGTCTTCCTCTTTCACCCATATCACCTGGATAATATGTCTTCCTCTTTCACCCATATCACCTAGATAATATGTCTTCCTCTTTCACTCAGATCACCTGGATAATATGTCTTCCTCTTTCACCCATATCGCCTGGATAATATGTCTTCCTCTTTCACTCAGATCACCTGGATAATATGTCTTCCTCATTCAATCAGATCACCTGGATAATATGTCTTCCTCTTTCACCCATATCACTTGGATAATATGTCTTCCTCTTTCACCCATATCACCTGGATAATATGTCTTCCTCTTTCATTCAGATCACCTGGATAATATGTCTTCCTCTTTCACCCATATCACTTGGATAATATGTCTTCCTCTTTCACCCATATCACTTGGATAATATATCTTCCTCTTTCACTCAGATCACCTGGATAATATGTCTTCCTCTTTCACCCATATCACCTGGATAATATGTCTTCCTCTTTCACTCAGATCACCTGGATAATATGTCTTCCTCTTTCACCCATATCACCTGGATAATATGTCTTCCTCTTTCACTCAGATCACCTGGATAATATGTCTTCCTCTTTCACCCATATCACCTGGATAATATGTCTTCCTCTTTCACTCAGATCACCGTGGATAATATATCTTCTTTTTTCACCCATATCACCTGGATAATATGTCTTCCTCTTTCACTCAGATCACGTGGATAATATGTCTTCCTCTTTCACCCACATCACCTGGATAATATGTCTTCCTCTTTCACCCATATCACTTGGATAATATGTCTTCCTCTTTCACTCAGATCACCTGGATAATATGTCTTCCTCTTTCACCCATATCACTTGGATAATATGTCTTCCTCTTTCACCCATATCACCTGGATAATATGTCTTCCTCTTTCACCCATATCACCTGGATAATATGTCTTCCTCTTTCACCCATATCACCTGGATAATATATCTTCCTCTTTCACTCAGATCACCTGGATAATATGTCTTCCTCTTTCACCCATATCACCTGGATAATATGTCTTCCTCTTTCACCCATATCACCTGGATAATATGTCTTCCTCTTTCACCCATATCACCTGGATAATATATCTTCCTCTTTCACTCAGATCACCTGGATAATATGTCTTCCTCTTTCACCCATATCACCTGGATAATATATCTTCCTCTATCACTCAGATCACGTGGATAATATGTCTTCCTCTTTCACCCATATCACCTGGATAATATGTCTTCCTCTTTCACCCATATCACTTGGATAATATATCTTCCTCTTTCACTCAGATCACCTGGATAATATGTCTTCCTCTTTCACCCATATCACCTGGATAATATGTCTTCCTCTTTCACCCATATCACCTGGATAATATGTCTTCCTCTTTCACCCATATCACCTGGATAATATATCTTCCTCTTTCATTCAGATCACCTGGATAATATGTCTTCCTCTTTCACCCATATCATTGGATAGTTGGTTAATAAACAAAGAGAACAGTGTATGACGTAAAACGCATCCCTCTCTAATACCAACTGACACCAAAAAAAAACTCAGATAAGTGGGTGCTCGGACACATGATAATAAAGATTCATACATAGCTGACCAAGAAACAAGACATTCCTTTCACGCTGTTATTTCTAATACAACCTGAAAGTTTATCATGTCTAACAGAATTAAATGCTTTCTTAAAATCTACAAAAGCAGCGCATATTTTCCTAGCTTTCCTTACATGCGTTTCTGAACCATTGCACTCAGAGAGAAAATATGATCAACCATAGGATACCATTTCTTAAATCCTGCGTGATTTTCTTATATCAAATCATTATTTTCTTACCACAAGTATTATCCACATTTGATTTTGATGCAGAAAAGTTTGATAGAATACTTAACAGTGAAATGCCTCGAAAGTTATCTAGATATTCTGAATCTTCTTTCATATAGATAGGTATCATAATAGCATTCGACTAGGTCTGTGGATATATTCCTTTGGTAAAAATGAATTTTAAAAAGTTTTGAGAAGAAATTATTTGACGTCACCGCCACCGTTCTTCATCAATGCCGCTGGTTTTGCCATACGTCAGTTTATTTATAGCAATATTGACTTCTTCCTCTGATATATCTTTGTTCAGTTCATGCTCACTTTTGTCTGATGAGTCTACGTCTGCATGAGGACGCTGATTACTTTAAGCTTCATTATTTCGAAATACATCTTTAAAATGCTTAACCCAGTCGGAAGTCAATATGCTACATTTAACTTTCTCGTTTTTACCATAGCTCATATCTCCGAGTCCCTGCCAGAAAAGGGAGAATTTGAAATGCTGTCTGCAAGAGACATTGCTTTTGTTGTTGTTGTTGTTGTTTTGTTTGTTTATAAAACGCGTGTCTTTTCGTTTGTCTTTTACCACCTTGTCTTCTTCGTCCCTTGTTCTTCTAAAGCGGTTTAAATACTGCTAGTTTCCTTTCAATTTGCTTACATCTTATCGAACTTTTCTGATTTTTTTTCTGGCGTGCTAACTCATACGCATGCATTTTCTAGCCTCATTCCAAACATTCAGTTAATATCGACAAAGCGCAGTCCACATCAGTGTCTGATGAAGTTAGTGCAGTTGCACGTTTTCCCTGAATGCTTCTACTTCTTAACGTTTCAGTGAGGTTATCTTTCTTATCCTCTTTTCACGCCATTTTTTCTGTTGCTGAACTTTTCGTCTTTGTTGCTACCCCACTACACTTTTCAACATCATCTGTTTTCCTGTATAATTTCATCACAGCTGGTAAATAGTGTGATTCTATAAAACTTTCAACATTTATTTCAATAATATTTTCAGATGCAAACAATTCATAAGACATGATAAGTATTTGACACATTTGGCCCCTGAAAAGAAATATAAGTGTAGCTGTCATCAAATTCTTACTCACACAAGCCCTTTTCGCTTCACTCCATCTTGCTCTCGACGATCGGTTGCGGATAAACTGTGTTTACGCATTCCCAAATTCAAACACTATAGTGTTGGCCGCCGTTCTTTCTCTGTCTGGACCTTGCGTTTGGAATAAACTTCCTCTTTAGCTTCGTCAGGTCTCAGCACTCAGCTCTTTCAAGTCTGGCCTTAAAACCCACCTCTTCCCAACATAGCCTCCCTACTCTGCCTCTACCTTGTCTTCAGTTTCTTGAGTTTTAGAGTTATGTTTGCGTGTGAATGGTGTAAAAGCGCTTCGATTTGTCTATGCACAAGATTCAGCGCTATACAAATACTATTATCATTATTATTATTATTATCATTCCTTAATATTAAACAGTCGAATGAGTATTTTTGTATTTGTATTTCTCTTTATCACAGCAGATTTCTCTGTGTGAAATTCGGGCTGTTCTCCCCAGGGAGAGCGCGTCGCTATAATACAGCGCCACCTTTTTTTTTCTTTTTCCTGCGTGCAGTTTCATTTGTTTTCCCTATCGAAGTGGATTTTTCTACAGAATTTTGCCAAGAACAACCCTCTTGTTGCCGTGGGTTCTTTTACGTGCACTAAGTGCTTGCTGCACACGGGACCTCGGTTTATCGTCTCATCCGAATGACTAGGGTCCAGACCACCACTCAAGGTCTAGTGGAGGGGGAGAAAATATCGGCGGCCGAGCCGTGATTCGAACCAGCGCGCTCAGATTTTCTCGCTTCCTAGGCGGACGCGTTACCTCCAGGCCATGTGCCAGTGTGTGTGTGTGTGTGTGAGGGAGGGAAAGAGGGTTAAAGAGACAGAGAGGATGCCGGGGGAGTGTCGGAGACAGACACGGACACAGACAAACAGACACAAAGACAGAGTTGCATAATAGCAGCATACCAAGAGCAGACAAACGGCCAGGCTTGGTCCCAGGCTTGGGTTACCACACTACAGACTGCAAACCCTCCTGGACACTTATGTAAATACAATCATTGGTCCTCTGGTCACCACAATTGCCTCTGTGGTCCACAGTGCTCTGTCTGTCTCTGACTCCGACTCTGTCTGTCTGTCTGTCTCTCTATCTCAGTTTCTGTCTTTGTCTCTGTTTCAGTGTCTGTCTCTGTCTGCCCTCCGCCCCCCCCTCCCCTCCCCAGTTTGAATGAACATGGTTGTTTGAAATATATTTTCTGGAATCAACTGTTCCCTGATATCTCTCAATTCTGCACAATCGTGCACAAAGTGGATTTCATAATTATTTGATTCTTTGCACAATGGACAAATTGTTAATTTTATCAGAAATCTTAGGCTGTCTAACGATACCGATGAACAAACAGTTCAGACACACCAAATCTAAATTTCATCATTATATACTTAAGATGCCTGTCAAAATTCATAGACATATATGTTGGAAGGTTATGTAAGTTACTGATCAATGGATACACAAAGAAATCTGTTGTGACAAAAAGGATTAATACAATACACCTCAAATCTGACACTATTTTGGATATGTGAACTCCAGTTTTGTCATCTGCTGTCAATCATTCTTTCTCGAAATGCACGAATAAAAGTTTTAGAGTCCCCAACGCTTTGACGAAGCCACACAAAACCAAATCCATTTTCACATAGCTTCACCTGAATATTCGAAACTTTTTTTCCCCCTCTGTTATCTATTTCTAACAAAATTCCGAATGCCTTACCTAGTAATCTGTTGGTATCCATCTGTTTTAATTTCAACCAGTAATGAATACATTTAGTAGCCGATTATAAAGATATTAGGAATCTGTTTGTTTCACCATAGATGAGATCATTAGGTGTTTGTGGGGACACTCCAAGAATCTGCTTGTCAGATTTTTTACAGCAAAAGTAAAGCTTACAGTGCTGAAAAAAACAAAACAAACCCAAACCAAACCACAACTAATATTTATATACATGGAATACGGGCGTTATCATTCCGTTATATGTTCATCTTTCCTTTACAGACCAATACCCGCCCATTCTAAACAGTAATAGATTGCTTTTATCCATATTAACATTTTGCTGAAGAAAAGCAGCGGCACGTTGCAGACTGTTTTGCTGATTATGTAATACTTTTACTGTTTCCGACATTTATACAACATCATCCGCTAGGAGAAGAATGAAAATGTCCAGCAAATCGTTAGTAAATGTGGCACCCTGTCATTCAGAATATAAAAACTTTTACTGTTAACTCATTTTTAAACAAAGAAAATAAAACAGGGCTGCAAACTGTTAAACTCCAGACATACAGCTATTACACTCGGTCAAAGCAGCACCAAGAGCGTACCCTCGCCTTCACAGTCATACATACTCATGATGCATTAAACTGAACATATGAACATGCATGAAATGAAGTTTCAGTTTCATCAAGGAGGTGTAAGAGCGTGCGGACAGATCTTTGTACATCTGCTTAAAAAAAAGAAAAGAAAAAAAAACCAGCAGATGCTTGACCATCGCATAAACCCAACCCGCTGATGGGCCTTCAGAGCCATTCCTATGTGTGTGTAAAACATTAACATAAAATGAATTGAAATGATACAACGAAAAGAACGAATTCTTTTGTAGCCCAAAGCTCAATACAACTGGCTACTAACCGCAGTTCAACTCACAGCACAAGCTGAAAGCTGAGCTATAGCAGACGCCTTTTTCGCAACTAACCACTGGCCTCCAACGGCTCGCGCAAAATGTGTGACGCCATTCCCGGTTTGAAAGAAAAGCCCATTCTAAACCTGTTCTCTAAACGTCTATTAAATCAAGTCTCTGTATCGTTCACTGCAATATTGTAATTGTTGTGCTTACACACACACTTTAATCAGTTAGAAGTATGTTTGATTTCAGTTTAATCATTCGTCAGTCTAAAGATTTCAACCGACGCTAAGCTTCAACTTGTGTCGCTGTACGCCATTGGGTGAACTAAAACTTGTGTTTGTGACACTGCGTATTTAATTAAAAAATATCTCTTTTGTCGGATCAGTAAACTGCAAGTATTATATACTGGCAGAATCATCGCAATTCCATCTTTAGATTTATTCAACTGGTAAATGTTTGCCTACGTTAAACTGATTTAACGCAGTTTGTAATTTTCAGTGACAAGTTCGCGCTAAAACTGACCCTTTTCAGGTGACTTAAATTAAGATTACAAATTCACCTTAAGTAATCAACGCTTCATCTTATACTCATTAGACAGAAGGTGTTGAGCTGTTTCTTTTGCGACCAATCCGACGAAAATCGGTTCAGGAATCATTTAGAAATCTATCACTGAACACCTTGTAACAAAGTACAATTCTCCTCAGATTTAGCCTGACTGGGGACGTTTTGTTTCACGGGCCACGCTAGCGTCACTGCAGCTCGCTTAACTTGCATAAGTAGCGACAGAGTGTGGTCACTGGTCACTTTCACCTGAGCCAGCCTGCGGCGATAGTTAAACTGACCACCCTGAGTGTGCCTCCACAGCAAGTTTGTGCTACGTATCTCTGCACTGTTTTCCTGTAATAACTTCAGTGATTAAACTATTGAAAGGGCTTCCACTTTCATATGCTTCTGCCTGCACGGGAACCTGTGTTCTACTACTACTCCTGATCCCTCATTCCATTCCTGCGCCCTTATCTCCTGTCCTACCTATCCCTACTCCACTCCAGCCCAAAGACACTAGTATCTAGTGTCTATGTCCAGCCCTACTCTTACCCCGACACCATCACATAATTATCCATAATGTATATTGTGAAGGGAAAGATACGTAGACGGCAAATGATTCAAATGAAAACAACTCTCAAGAACGAAACTGGGCCACACTCAGCGAACCCGCGCGCATTCACACATGCACACACACCGACACAAGCATGCAAACACACACACACACATACATATATATATATATATGTGTGTGTGTGTGTGTACTATATATGTACACACACACACACACACACACACACACATATATATATATATATATATATACATATCTCTGTGTGTGTAATGTGCGGTTCAAAGTGTATTGAAAGAACATTCTGAATAAATGTAAATGAAAAGGCTGCATCACAACAAACATCCAAACTGAATTTGGTCCCGTTTTCACGAGGGCACAGCATGTGAAACAAGGTTGTTTCATTTCCATGTTATTCAAATCATCCGTCGGGAAAAATAGGGTCAAGTATATATATTCTGTTTGAGTTATACACATGCTATTGATTGGGATTTTGAATTTAAGGTCGGTGCATTGCAATAATCTGTCTTTGGTGAAATGCTATTAAGAGGTGTCAGTTTAGTCATCACAATCGATGTCTTCGCTAATACCATCATCATTATCATGATCGTCGTTGTCGTCGTCCCTCTTTCTCTCTTTCTTTTTTTTTCTTCTAAGATTTCAAAACCAACACCGATGACAATGAAAAAAATTCAAAATAAAGATGAGGGCGACTTCCCACGTTTTTTCACACATTGCGATAGAGAGAAAGCGTGGCAGGGGAACAACGCTTTCTCGCAATCCAACTATTTTTTAGTAGTGAGAGAAAGCGTGGGACTGCAAGAAAGCGTGGGCAAACAAAACATGTTAGTTGGCTCTTATACAGACCCAAAGTCAACTCGTTAGTACACATTTGTTTTTCACCCGCAAACATCGGTTTTGCGGATGCAATATATGCCCTGTGTAACAGGCCAGACCTTACCCTGTCCAGAGTTACCCCCGTATAAACTGGCCTAGTCCAGAATATGCCACCGTATAAACTAGCTTGGACTACATTATAACCGGGGTATAGTTTGGCCCAGGCCAGTTTATATCCTCTGGGCCATTGTTTACCCCCCCCCCCCCCATCCTTCCGCCCCCTTCCCGCCCTCTTTTTCTCTGAAATACATGGGTATTTGGAGGGTGCAAAGATTAACAACCTTAGAATGAAGGGCATGTGCACTGTAAGGAATTTATTTTGCACAATATTTATTACCAATATGCTTTTATTCGAAACTGGAAACGTCACGTTCAAAGCAATCAGTGAACTTGTTGCTCAGATAAAACTGTTCTCTTATTTGCAATGAAAAATGTCGATATGGAACATCTGCTGTAATTGATATTATGTTTGAACATGAAGATTGTTCCTAGAGACGTTCAGTCGCTCTGATGTACATTGACTGCTTTTGATGAATTATGCTAAGCAATCATGAAATGAAAATAGATAGAGGGAGGCGTAGTGACGAGAGTTGCGGTTATGCAAGGTTTGTAAAATGGCTGTGATTGGGGATGATTTTATTTCATAATGGAATGCACAAAGTATAACGACTTCCGAAACAAACGTGTGCATAAAAAAATATTTGTCTCCGAAGTCGGTTTTCTTTTTCTTTTTTTCATAGGAAGCAGATAAAAATTTGTTAGCTATAAGTACCTTTATCAAATTTACAGAAGTGGTTTATTCAAATGCAAAATGTTGTTTGAAACATATTTGTATTTTCCTATTAAGTTATAGTGTTGAGTATTTGAATGTCTTCTTTTGGGAGCAGAAGCATCATTTGAAAGCAGTCCTCCATTAGCAATTGGAGTGAAAGGATATATTTAAATTTAGACTTGAATAATTTCATCGATAATGGACATGGAAGAACGAAGAAACTAAGAAGAGAAACAAGAAAGAAAAAGAGGGTGTTAAAAAAAGGTATCTCCACTAAAAAATCAAAGAGTAAGAAAAGAGACGAAGAACACACACACACACACACACACACACACACACACATTCACACACACACACTCCATGAAATGATGGCTTAACGGTTTAATTTGCAGATGATTTGGGGGGGGTCAGCTTTATGTTCCCCCAAATTTTCCTTCAGCCAGGTACAAGTTCTTACAGGACTATATTGCCCAGGCCTATGTTCCCCTGAATGTACTTTTTGGGGTCTTTGTTCTTCCAGTCTATATTCCTCCATGTCTATGTTCCCCCCCAAAACGTTTTTGGTAGGTCTATGTTCCCCCAGGTCTATGTTTCCCCCGGTCTATATTCCCCAAAGTCTATGCTCCCCTAAACATGTTTGTTTAATCATACATACACTTTTGGGTGCTTGTCAGCAGTGGTCAGCAGTAGTCAATGGTCAGCAGTGGTCAGTGGTGGTTAGTGGTCCATAGTCGTTAGCGGTGGTCAGCAGTCAGTGGTGGACAGTGGTAGTTTGTGGCGGTCAGCGGTCAGTGGTGGACAGTGGTAGTTTGTGGCGGTCAGCGGTCAGTGGTGGACAGTGGTAGTTTGTGGCGGTCAGCGGTCAGTGGTGGACAGTGGTAGTTTGTGGCGGTCAGCGGTCAGTGGTGGACAGTGGTAGTTTGTGGCGGTCAGCGGTCAGTGGTGGACAGTGGTAGTTTGTGGCGGTCAGCGGTCAATAATGGTCAGTTGTGCTCAGCGGTAGTCAGTGGTATGTGGTGGGGTGAGTGGTGGTCAGCAGCGGTTAGTACTTGTCAGTGGTTAATGGAGGTCAGTAGTGGTCAGTGGTTCTCAGCAGTGGTAAGTGGTGGTCAATGGTGCTCTGTGATTGTGGTCAGTAGTGGGCAGCGGTGGTTAGTAGTTGACAGTGGTGTCAGTGGTTAGCAGAAGTCAGTAGTCAGTGGTGGTCAGCAGTCGTCAGTGCTGGGCAGCGGTGGTCAGTAGTGGTCGGTTCTGGTCGGTCAGTAGTTAGTGGTTGTAAGTGAATTGTAGTGCCAGTGGTGGGTGGTGGTCAGTGGTGGCCAGCTGTTAGTAGTGGTCAGTGTTGCTCAGCAGTGGTCAGTGGTGGTCAGCATTGGTCATCAGTCATCAGTGGTCAGTGGTCAATAATGGCTAGTGGTCAGTATATGGTGGCCATCAGTAGTCAGCAGTGGTTAGTTATGGTCAGTGGTTAGCGGTGATCAGCATTAGTCAGCGGACAGTGGTGGACAGCAGTGGGTAGCGGTCTGTAGTGGTCAGTAGTAGTCAGTAGTCTGTAGTGGTCAGTGGTGGTCAGTAGTGGTAAGTGGTGGTCACTGGGTAGCGGTTGTCAGTGACCAGCAGTGATCAGCAATGGTCAGCTGTCAGTGGTGGTCAGTGGTCAGTTTGCAGTTAATAAAAACAAAAACAAAAATCCAGGACGTCATGATAATGCACAATGTGACAAAACGCAATGTGAAGATTTTTACGTAGTGGTCAGCAGTGGCAAGTAATGGTCAGTAATTGCCAACAGTATGGTGAAATCCTGCTAAAACGTTGCAATATTGCATACAATGTGATGCAAGCTGAACTCTGATAGTGGTCAGTAGTGGTCATGCAGCGGTCAAACACCTTCGAAGACATAATGCACAGATGCGACAACATAATGCAGTCTGAGCACTCTTGAATTGTGGTCAATAGTGGTCAGCAGTGGGGAACATAGACCTGCGGGAACTTAGACATAGGGGAACATAGACCTGGGAGAACTTAGACCTGGGGGAACATATATATGCTGCCCCTGCACTGCATGCCAACTAGGTCACTGTTACCCTCTTTGATGTTGTCTGACGTGCATGACGTGAGTGGGCGTGACACTGGCAGGCATGGCACGTGAAGGATGTACATGTGTGTGTGTGTGCGCGGGGGGGGGGGGGGGGGGGGTACGCGCGCGTGTGAACATAGACGCTAAGGTCAACAACAGGACTGCCAAAACCAGCGCCGCCTTTGGGAGACTCTGCGAGGATGTCTAGGAGCGGAGATGACTCAGCTCTACCACCAATCTAAAGGTCTACTGTGCAGTGGTCCTTACCACCCTCCTTTACGCCAGCGAGACCTGGACTGTCTACAGCAGACATGCCAAACAGCTCAACCGCTTCCACCTGAGCTGTCTCCGCAGACTCCTCCACATCAGGTTGCAGGACAAAGTCCCCGACACAGAAGTCATGGAACGAGCTGGCCTCTGCAGCGTGTACACCCTCCTACAGAAAGCCCAAGGAAGGTGGGCTGGACATAATTATGGTCAGAATGCCAGACAGCCGACTGTCTAAGCAGCTGCTGTACGGAGAACTGTGTCAGAGCAAGCGCTCAGTTGGAGGGCAGAAAAAACCCTACAGAGACTGCCTCAAAGCGTCCCTCAAAGACCTGGGAATCGACGTCAACACGTGGGAGACGTTTGCTCTGAACCGTCCAGTTTGGCGCAGCAAGATCAACACAGGAGCCCGTGCAGCTGAATCCAGGCGCATCACTGAGGCGCCGGCAACAAAAG